>NC_080039.1:14014035-14305932 GCF_030020395.1 Manis pentadactyla
ACGCTTTCTTTACCCCTACTTCCACAATCCATTCTCTCCTGTCCATCTCGGATCCTTTCCCTTTGGAATCTCTTAGTCCAATTTTCATTTCTGTGAATCGGATGATGTTTTGCTCCTTCAGTTTTTCTTTTTCCAACATCTCCACAGATGGCTCAAGTCACTTGACCCTTGCCTTTCTCCACCCTCTTATGTCATGAGTATATTGCCCTCCTGCACCTTCCGAGTTTTTACAAATATTAGGATTTATTGTCATCTTATGGCTGAGTAATATTCAACTGAGAATATGTACCACAAATTCTTTACTCATTAATCTACTGATGGAAAGTTACCTGGGCTACTGTGCTTACTGCTGATAAACCCGCGGATGTATGTGCCTTTTTTAACTTGTCTGCTTCAATGGATTTATTGATATGTGTTTATTATTGAGTTGTTTGTTCACCGTTAATCTGCAATTGTATGTGTAACGTATTTCCTAGACCCCCAGTTCCTCGTTTCACCCAAAACGCCCGTGCAGTCACTTTCCATCACCATAACAATGTACTGTAGTATTGCTAGTTGTCTTCTCTGTTGGACAGCACTCACGTGCATCCATTCCCAATTATATATGCTAACTGAAATGCTCCATTTCTTCCACACATCCTTTCCCCTCCATTTCCAACCATCCTTCTCTGTCTCTTTCCCTTTGGTAACTGTGAATCTATTCTATGTTCTGTGGACACCGCTGTTTTTTCTCCTTCAGCTTTTTCTTTTTTCTAATATTCCAAAGATGAGTGACATCATTTTACTTATATATGTAGGCCAGAATAGGTATGTCTCTAAGATGTTGCAGCTCCACACGGCTGAGCTCTGCCCAACATATGCTAGTGGAGTTTGCAGGAACAGCCTTGTTGCCTGGAGATTCCATGATGTCACAGTGCGCCTCTTCATAGAGGACAGGATATGTAAGCTCAGATTAGCTGGTTCTCACTTCAGAGCATGCTACCCTGCACGGAGTTGGACTTTGGTAAGATGGGCGCTGACCACCTTGACAGGTTCAGCGGAAAAGGAAAAGAGATCCAAGATACTGCTTGTTTCTTTTGATTTTGGCACCAATACCACACAGTACGTTAGCGCAATTATGGTAATTAGACAAACCCGTTTTCAAATCCACACGTTATACAGCATAAGTGTCACTGTCCACGAGCCCCTTAATGCACTGTAGTAGCTCTACTGTTCTTTGCTGTTGTACTGCCTTCCTCGTGCCCACACACTCTCCACTTATGTGTGCTACACGTAATGCTCCATTTTACCTCTCATTCCTCCCTTTCCAGCCATTCCCCTCTTTCACTTTCCCCTTGGTAACCATTAGTCCACTCTTCAGTTCATTGAACCTGCCACTGTCTTGTTCCTTGACTATTTCTCTTTTTTTCTAACTCTCCACAGTAGAGTGACATCAATTGCCACTTGACTTTCTCTTCGTGGCTTATTTCACTGAGAACAATACCCACAAGTTCCATCCATGTTTTTGTAATTGCTAAGATTTGTGTTCTTCATATGGCTGAATAATATTCTACGTCCCATTTACTGATGAACATTTAGCTTGGCTATTGTCAATACTTCTGTGAGAAACATATGGGTGCAATTTTCGTTTTTAACATGGGCTGCTGCATTCTGTTTATATATTTATAGATTTGTTTTTTTATATTTATTCATATATTCCTTTATTAATTCTGTAATAATTAATCTAAAATTACATGAGAATCATTAATTTTACAAGACCCCACACTATAACCAAGATCAACCAGTTATGTCCCTGAAGTCACTGTCCATGAGCATTGTAAGATACTGTAGATTCCATCTCCCCCAATCCACATTAATAATGCTAATCATTATGCCTACCTTCTCCTTGCTTTCATATGTAACAACGCCACTCTCTTCCCCTTGGTAACTGTTACTCCAAACTTGTGTTCTGTGAATCTGCTGATATTTGCTCCTTCAGTTTTATCTTGGCTCTTCGTCTCCACGCATGTGTTAAATCATTTGATACATTTCTTCTCTTCTCACTTATTTCACTGAGCATAATATGTTCTAGCGCCATCCATGATGTAGCAAATGCTAGATTTGTTTTCTTCTGATGGCTGAGTAACGATCCTTTCTGTATATGTACCACATCTTCTATACCCATTAATCTATTGATGCCCAATTAGCTCGGTTTCTTTGAATAGTAGTCTGATTATCATAGGGTTATATATGTCTTTATTAGCTGGGCACATTCATTGGTTTTTTGGATTCTTTAATTAATTTATTCTTTATTTACTTATTATTAAACTGTCAGTAAAAGTATAACGTGAGATTTTCTAGGACTCCACCTGTCTCGAAATTCTTCCAATGCCCCACTGCAGTCACTTCCATCAACAGAGCAATGTACTCTAGATTCACTGCCTGTCTTCACTGTTTGGTTAAGCCCTCACCACGCACCCACAAAAACATTACATGTGCTAATTATAATGCATCCTTTCCCTTCCCACTGTTATCCCTCCATTCTCCCATGTCCACCCTAGTCGTTTTTTCTTTGGTAACTGGTAGTTCATTCTTGATCTCTGTGTGTCTGCCACTATTTTGCTCCTTCAGTTCTTTCCGGCTTCTCTATCTGCACAGATTGGTCATATCGTTTGATACTTGTCCTCCTATCTTATTTCATTGAACATAAACCCCGCTCTTTCATCTATGTTGTCACAAATGGGAGGATTTGTTTTCTTCTTATGGGTGAAAGGCAATTAATTGTTTATAAATACCACTTCTTCTGTATCCATTCAACTTCTGATGGAGACGGACCCGCTACTGTGAATAGTGCTGCGATAAACAAGGGGGTGCACATACCTTTTTTAAATTGGGCTACTGCATTATATCTACTTATCTATACTACTTACATTTCCTCTATGTATCTATCACCTATCATCTGACAATCTACCTTCTTGCTATCTCTCATCTATCATAGTCATCATTTATCTCTATCATCTATCATCTTTCTGCAACTATGATCTTCAATACGTTCTATGTGTATCTATCTTTTATTTCTCATGAATACACAACTACATGAGTAATATTGTTTACTACAACTTCCATCAACAATATATCCCCAGATATCCCATTGCGTTCACTATCCTCCAGTGCAGTAAAATAATGTAGAATCACTAGTCTTCTCTGTGACGTGCAGTCCTCCACGTTCCCCAGCCCAACACTATCTACACTTCATTCTAATTCACCATTTCTAACCCCCAGTCCTTCTTGTCCCTCCACTTTAACACAATCGGCCCAGTCTCTTTCCTTTCGTAAACATTAGTCCATTCTTCTCTTCAGCGTGGCTTCTACAGTTTTGATTTCTTCATTTTATTTCTTTTTTTAATACTCTGCTTGTTAGTGAAATCATTTGACAATTTTCTCACTCTCCACCGCTTATTTCACTGAGCGTAATCCTCTGTATCTCCATCCATGTTGTTGTAAATGCAGGGTTTGTTTTAGTCATATATCTGAATAATATCCCACTCTTCATTTGCTGATGGATACTTAGCATCACTATTGTTATCATTGTGGTAAATAATATAGGTGTGCACACGTCTCCTTTAAACTGGCTGCTGCTTTCTCTGTTACTCTGCATTTATTTTATGCATTCGTTCATTTAATTATATCTCATTATTCTGCAAGTACATGAATAAAATTATGCGTGCTAGGACCGGCCCATCACAAAGAACTCCAGGATTCTCATTTGCAGTCACACTCCGTAAGCATAGTAAGATACTGTAGAATCACTACATGTCTTCCGTGTTTTGTACAGCATCCCCACAATGCCCATCTGCAGTATTCATGGAAATCATATAGCACGCTTTCTTTACCCCTACTTCCACCATCCATTCTCTCCTGTCCATCTCGGATCCTTTCCCTTTGGAATCTCTTAGTCCAATTTTCATTTCTGTGAATCGGATGATGTTTTGCTCCTTCAGTTTTCTTTTTCCAACATCTCCACAGATGGCTCAAGTCACTTGACCCTTGCCTTTCTCCACCTCTTATGTCATGAGTATATTGCCCTCCTGCACCTTCCGAGTTTTTACAAATATTAGGATTTATTGTCATCTTATGGCTGAGTAATATTCAACTGAGAATATGTACCACAAATTCTTTACTCATTAATCTACTGATGGAAAGTTACCTGGGCTACTGTGCTTACTGCTGATAAACCGCGGATGTATGTGCCTTTTTTAACTTGTCTGCTTCAATGGATTTATTGATATGTG
The DNA here is from genome assembly GCF_030020395.1 of Manis pentadactyla. Taxonomy (NCBI): domain Eukaryota; kingdom Metazoa; phylum Chordata; class Mammalia; order Pholidota; family Manidae; genus Manis; species Manis pentadactyla. The sequence continues at coordinate 14,018,307 of NC_080039.1, forward strand.
TTTATTATTGAGTTGTTTGTTCACCGTTAATCTGCAATTGTATGTGTAACGTATTTCCTAGACCCCCAGTTCCTCGTTCACCCAAAACGCCCGTGCAGTCACTTCCATCACCATAACAATGTACTGTAGTATTGCTAGTTGTCTTCTCTGTTGGACAGCACTCCACGTGCATCCATTCCCACATTATATATGCTAACTGAAATGCTCCATTTCTTCCACACATCCTTTCCCCTCCATTTCCAACCATCCTTCTCTGTCTCTTTCCCTTTGGTAACTGTGAATCTATTCTTATGTTCTGTGACACCGCTGTTTTTCTCCTTCAGCTTTTTCTTTTTTCTAATATTCCAAAGATGAGTGACATCATTTTACTTATATATGTAGGCCAGAATAGGTTATGTCTCTAAGATGTTGCAGCTCCACACGGCTGAGCTCTGCCCAACATATGCTAGTGGAGTTTGCAGGAACAGCCTTGTTGCCTGGAGATTCCATGATGTCACAGTGCGCCTCTTTCATAGAGACAGGATATGTAAGCTCAGATTAGCTGGTTCTCACTTCAGAGCATGCTACCCTGCACGGAGTTGGACTTTGGTAAGATGGGCGCTGACCACCTTGACAGGTTCAGCGGAAAAGGAAAAGAGATCCAAGATACTGCTTGTTTCTTTTGATTTTGGCACCAATACCACACAGTTACGTTAGCGCAATTATGGTAATTAGACAAACCCCGTTTTCAAATCCACACGTTATACAGCATAAGTGTCACTGTCCACGAGCCCCTTAATGCACTGTAGTAGCTCTACTGTTCTTTGCTGTTGTACTGCCTTCCTCGTGCCCACACACTCTCCACTTATGTGTGCTACACGTAATGCTCCATTTTACCTCTCATTCCTCCCTTTCCAGCCATTCCCCTCTTTCACTTTCCCCTTGGTAACCATTAGTCCACTCTTCAGTTCATTGAACCTGCCACTGTCTTGTTCCTTGACTATTTCTCTTTTTTTCTAACTCTCCACAGTAGAGTGACATCAATTGCCACTTGACTTTCTCTTCGTGGCTTATTTCACTGAGAACAATACCCACAAGTTCCATCCATGTTTTTGTAATTGCTAAGATTTGTTTTCTTCATATGGCTGAATAATATTCTACGTCCCATTTACTGATGAACATTTAGCTTGGCTATTGTCAATACTTCTGTGAGAAACATATGGGTGCAATTTTCGTTTTTAACATGGGCTGCTGCATTCTGTTTATATATTTATAGATTTGTTTTTTTATATTTATTCATATATTCCTTTATTAATTCTGTAATAATTAATCTAAAATTACATGAGAATCATTAATTTTACAAGACCCACACTATAACCAAGATCAACCAGTTATGTCCCTGAAGTCACTGTCCATGAGCATTGTAAGATACTGTAGATTCCATCTCCCCCAATCCACATTAATAATGCTAATCATTATGCCTACCTTCTCCTTGCTTTCATATGTAACAACGCCACTCTCTTCCCCTTGGTAACTGTTACTCCAAACTTGTGTTCTGTGAATCTGCTGATATTTTGCTCCTTCAGTTTTATCTTGGCTCTTCGTCTCCACGCATGTGTTAAATCATTTGATACATTTCTTCTCTTCCTCACTTATTTCACTGAGCATAATATGTTCTAGCGCCATCCATGATGTAGCAAATGCTAGGATTTGTTTTCTTCTGATGGCTGAGTAACGATCCTTTCTGTATATGTACCACATCTTCTATACCCATTAATCTATTGATGCCCAATTAGCTCGGTTTCTTTGAATAGTAGTCTGATTATCATAGGGTTATATATGTCTTTATTAGCTGGGCACATTCATTGGTTTTTTGGATTCTTTAATTAATTTATTCTTTATTTACTTATTATTAAACTGTAAGTAAAAGTATAACGTGAGATTTTCTAGACTCCACCTGTCTCGAAATTCTTCCCAATGCCCCACTGCAGTCACTTCCATCAACAGAGCAATGTACTCTAGATTCACTGCCTGTCTTCACTGTTTGGTTAAGCCCTCACCACGCACCCACAAAAACATTACATGTGCTAATTATAATGCATCCTTTCCCTTCCCACTGTTATCCCTCCATTCTCCCATGTCCACCCTAGTCGTTTTTTCTTTGGTAACTGGTAGTTCATTCTTGATCTCTGTGTGTCTGCCACTATTTTGCTCCTTCAGTTCTTTCCGGCTTCTCTATCTGCACAGATTGGTCATATCGTTTGATACTTGTCCTCCTATCTTATTTCATTGAACATAAAACCCCGCTCTTTCATCTATGTTGTCACAAATGGGAGGATTTGTTTTCTTCTTATGGGTGAAAGGCAATTAATTGTTTATAAATACCACTTCTTCTGTATCCATTCAACTTCTGATGGAGACGGACCCGCTACTGTGAATAGTGCTGCGATAAACAAGGGGGTGCACATACCTTTTTTAAATTGGGCTACTGCATTATATCTACTTATCTATACTACTTACATTTCCTCTATGTATCTATCACCTATCATCTGACAATCTACCTTCTTGCTATCTCTCATCTATCATAGTCATCATTTATCTCTATCATCTATCATCTTTCTGCAACTATGATCTTCAATACGTTCTATGTGTATCTATCTTTTATTTCTCATGAATACACAACTACATGAGTAATATTGTTTACTACAACTTCCATCAACAATATATCCCCAGATATCCCATTGCGTTCACTATCCTCCAGTGCAGTAAAATAATGTAGAATCACTAGTCTTCTCTGTGACGTGCAGTCCTCCACGTTCCCCAGCCCAACACTATCTACACTTATTCTAATTCACCATTTCTAACCCCCAGTCCTTCTTGTCCCTCCACTTTAACACAATCGGCCCAGTCTCTTTCCTTTCGTAAACATTAGTCCATTCTTCTCTTCAGCGTGGCTTCTACAGTTTTGATTTCTTCATTTTATTTCTTTTTTTAATACTCTGCTTGTTAGTGAAATCATTTGACAATTTTCTCACTCTCCACCGCTTATTTCACTGAGCGTAATCCTCTGTATCTCCATCCATGTTGTTGTAAATGGCAGGGTTTGTTTTAGTCATATATCTGAATAATATCCCACTCTTCATTTGCTGATGGATACTTAGCATCACTATTGTTATCATTGTGGTAAATAATATAGGTGTGCACACGTCTCCTTTAAACTGGCTGCTGCTTTCTCTGTTACTCTGCATTTATTTTATGCATTCGTTCATTTAATTATATCTCATTATTCTGCAAGTACATGAATAAAATTATGCGTGCTAGGACCGGCCCATCACAAAGAACTCCAGGATTCTCATTTGCAGTCACACTCCGTAAGCATAGTAAGATACTGTAGAATCACTACATGTCTTCCGTGTTTTGTACAGGCATCCCCACAATGCCCATCTGCAGTATTCATGGAAATCATATAGCACGCTTTCTTTACCCCTACTTCCACCATCCATTCTCTCCTGTCCATCTCGGATCCTTTCCCTTTGGAATCTCTTAGTCCAATTTTCATTTCTGTGAATCGGATGATGTTTTGCTCCTTCAGTTTTTCTTTTTCCAACATCTCCACAGATGGCTCAAGTCACTTGACCCTTGCCTTTCTCCACCTCTTATGTCATGAGTATATTGCCCTCCTGCACCTTCCGAGTTTTTACAAATATTAGGATTTATTGTCATCTTATGGCTGAGTAATATTCAACTGAGAATATGTACCACAAATTCTTTACTCATTAATCTACTGATGGAAAGTTACCTGGGCTACTGTGCTTACTGCTGATAAACCCGCGGATGTATGTGCCTTTTTTAACTTGTCTGCTTCAATGGATTTATTGATATGTGTTTATTATTGAGTTGTTTGTTCACCGTTAATCTGCAATTGTATGTGTAACGTATTTCCTAGACCCCCAGTTCCTCGTTTCACCCAAAACGCCCGTGCAGTCACTTCCATCACCATAACAATGTACTGTAGTATTGCTAGTTGTCTTCTCTGTTGGACAGCACTCCACGTGCATCCATTCCCACATTATATATGCTAACTGAAATGCTCCATTTCTTCCACACATCCTTTCCCCTCCATTTCCAACCATCCTTCTCTGTCTCTTTCCCTTTGGTAACTGTGAATCTATTCTTATGTTCTGTGACACCGCTGTTTTTCTCCTTCAGCTTTTTCTTTTTTCTAATATTCCAAAGATGAGTGACATCATTTTACTTATATATGTAGGCCAGAATAGGTTATGTCTCTAAGATGTTGCAGCTCCACACGGCTGAGCTCTGCCCAACATATGCTAGTGGAGTTTGCAGGAACAGCCTTGTTGCCTGGAGATTCCATGATGTCACAGTGCGCCTCTTTCATAGAGACAGGATATGTAAGCTCAGATTAGCTGGTTCTCACTTCAGAGCATGCTACCCTGCACGGAGTTGGACTTTGGTAAGATGGGCGCTGACCACCTTGACAGGTTCAGCGGAAAAGGAAAAGAGATCCAAGATACTGCTTGTTTCTTTTGATTTTGGCACCAATACCACACAGTTACGTTAGCGCAATTATGGTAATTAGACAAACCCCGTTTTCAAATCCACACGTTATACAGCATAAGTGTCACTGTCCACGAGCCCCTTAATGCACTGTAGTAGCTCTACTGTTCTTTGCTGTTGTACTGCCTTCCTCGTGCCCACACACTCTCCACTTATGTGTGCTACACGTAATGCTCCATTTTACCTCTCATTCCTCCCTTTCCAGCCATTCCCCTCTTTCACTTTCCCCTTGGTAACCATTAGTCCACTCTTCAGTTCATTGAACCTGCCACTGTCTTGTTCCTTGACTATTTCTCTTTTTTTCTAACTCTCCACAGTAGAGTGACATCAATTGCCACTTGACTTTCTCTTCGTGGCTTATTTCACTGAGAACAATACCCACAAGTTCCATCCATGTTTTTGTAATTGCTAAGATTTGTTTTCTTCATATGGCTGAATAATATTCTACGTCCCATTTACTGATGAACATTTAGCTTGGCTATTGTCAATACTTCTGTGAGAAACATATGGGTGCAATTTTCGTTTTTAACATGGGCTGCTGCATTCTGTTTATATATTTATAGATTTGTTTTTTTATATTTATTCATATATTCCTTTATTAATTCTGTAATAATTAATCTAAAATTACATGAGAATCATTAATTTTACAAGACCCACACTATAACCAAGATCAACCAGTTATGTCCCTGAAGTCACTGTCCATGAGCATTGTAAGATACTGTAGATTCCATCTCCCCCAATCCACATTAATAATGCTAATCATTATGCCTACCTTCTCCTTGCTTTCATATGTAACAACGCCACTCTCTTCCCCTTGGTAACTGTTACTCCAAACTTGTGTTCTGTGAATCTGCTGATATTTTGCTCCTTCAGTTTTATCTTGGCTCTTCGTCTCCACGCATGTGTTAAATCATTTGATACATTTCTTCTCTTCCTCACTTATTTCACTGAGCATAATATGTTCTAGCGCCATCCATGATGTAGCAAATGCTAGGATTTGTTTTCTTCTGATGGCTGAGTAACGATCCTTTCTGTATATGTACCACATCTTCTATACCCATTAATCTATTGATGCCCAATTAGCTCGGTTTCTTTGAATAGTAGTCTGATTATCATAGGGTTATATATGTCTTTATTAGCTGGGCACATTCATTGGTTTTTTGGATTCTTTAATTAATTTATTCTTTATTTACTTATTATTAAACTGTAAGTAAAAGTATAACGTGAGATTTTCTAGACTCCACCTGTCTCGAAATTCTTCCCAATGCCCCACTGCAGTCACTTCCATCAACAGAGCAATGTACTCTAGATTCACTGCCTGTCTTCACTGTTTGGTTAAGCCCTCACCACGCACCCACAAAAACATTACATGTGCTAATTATAATGCATCCTTTCCCTTCCCACTGTTATCCCTCCAATCTCCCATGTCCACCCTAGTCGTTTTTTCTTTGGTAACTGGTAGTTCATTCTTGATCTCTGTGTGTCTGCCACTATTTTGCTCCTTCAGTTCTTTCCGGCTTCTCTATCTGCACAGATTGGTCATATCGTTTGATACTTGTCCTCCTATCTTATTTCATTGAACATAAAACCCCGCTCTTTCATCTATGTTGTCACAAATGGGAGGATTTGTTTTCTTCTTATGGGTGAAAGGCAATTAATTGTTTATAAATACCACTTCTTCTGTATCCATTCAACTTCTGATGGAGACGGACCCGCTACTGTGAATAGTGCTGCGATAAACAAGGGGGTGCACATACCTTTTTTAAATTGGGCTACTGCATTATATCTACTTATCTATACTACTTACATTTCCTCTATGTATCTATCACCTATCATCTGACAATCTACCTTCTTGCTATCTCTCATCTATCATAGTCATCATTTATCTCTATCATCTATCATCTTTCTGCAACTATGATCTTCAATACGTTCTATGTGTATCTATCTTTTATTTCTCATGAATACACAACTACATGAGTAATATTGTTTACTACAACTTCCATCAACAATATATCCCCAGATATCCCATTGCGTTCACTATCCTCCAGTGCAGTAAAATAATGTAGAATCACTAGTCTTCTCTGTGACGTGCAGTCCTCCACGTTCCCCAGCCCAACACTATCTACACTTATTCTAATTCACCATTTCTAACCCCCAGTCCTTCTTGTCCCTCCACTTTAACACAATCGGCCCAGTCTCTTTCCTTTCGTAAACATTAGTCCATTCTTCTCTTCAGCGTGGCTTCTACAGTTTTGATTTCTTCATTTTATTTCTTTTTTTAATACTCTGCTTGTTAGTGAAATCATTTGACAATTTTCTCACTCTCCACCGCTTATTTCACTGAGCGTAATCCTCTGTATCTCCATCCATGTTGTTGTAAATGGCAGGGTTTGTTTTAGTCATATATCTGAATAATATCCCACTCTTCATTTGCTGATGGATACTTAGCATCACTATTGTTATCATTGTGGTAAATAATATAGGTGTGCACACGTCTCCTTTAAACTGGCTGCTGCTTTCTCTGTTACTCTGCATTTATTTTATGCATTCGTTCATTTAATTATATCTCATTATTCTGCAAGTACATGAATAAAATTATGCGTGCTAGGACCGGCCCATCACAAAGAACTCCAGGATTCTCATTTGCAGTCACACTCCGTAAGCATAGTAAGATACTGTAGAATCACTACATGTCTTCCGTGTTTTGTACAGGCATCCCCACAATGCCCATCTGCAGTATTCATGGAAATCATATAGCACGCTTTCTTTACCCCTACTTCCACCATCCATTCTCTCCTGTCCATCTCGGATCCTTTCCCTTTGGAATCTCTTAGTCCAATTTTCATTTCTGTGAATCGGATGATGTTTTGCTCCTTCAGTTTTTCTTTTTCCAACATCTCCACAGATGGCTCAAGTCACTTGACCCTTGCCTTTCTCCACCTCTTATGTCATGAGTATATTGCCCTCCTGCACCTTCCGAGTTTTTACAAATATTAGGATTTATTGTCATCTTATGGCTGAGTAATATTCAACTGAGAATATGTACCACAAATTCTTTACTCATTAATCTACTGATGGAAAGTTACCTGGGCTACTGTGCTTACTGCTGATAAACCCGCGGATGTATGTGCCTTTTTTAACTTGTCTGCTTCAATGGATTTATTGATATGTGTTTATTATTGAGTTGTTTGTTCACCGTTAATCTGCAATTGTATGTGTAACGTATTTCCTAGACCCCCAGTTCCTCGTTTCACCCAAAACGCCCGTGCAGTCACTTCCATCACCATAACAATGTACTGTAGTATTGCTAGTTGTCTTCTCTGTTGGACAGCACTCCACGTGCATCCATTCCCACATTATATATGCTAACTGAAATGCTCCATTTCTTCCACACATCCTTTCCCCTCCATTTCCAACCATCCTTCTCTGTCTCTTTCCCTTTGGTAACTGTGAATCTATTCTTATGTTCTGTGACACCGCTGTTTTTCTCCTTCAGCTTTTTCTTTTTTCTAATATTCCAAAGATGAGTGACATCATTTTACTTATATATGTAGGCCAGAATAGGTTATGTTTCTAAGATGTTGCAGCTCCACACGGCTGAGCTCTGCCCAACATATGCTAGTGGAGTTTGCAGGAACAGCCTTGTTGCCTGGAGATTCCATGATGTCACAGTGCGCCTCTTTCATAGAGACAGGATATGTAAGCTCAGATTAGCTGGTTCTCACTTCAGAGCATGCTACCCTGCACGGAGTTGGACTTTGGTAAGATGGGCGCTGACCACCTTGACAGGTTCAGCGGAAAAGGAAAAGAGATCCAAGATACTGCTTGTTTCTTTTGATTTTGGCACCAATACCACACAGTTACGTTAGCGCAATTATGGTAATTAGACAAACCCCGTTTTCAAATCCACACGTTATACAGCATAAGTGTCACTGTCCACGAGCCCCTTAATGCACTGTAGTAGCTCTACTGTTCTTTGCTGTTGTACTGCCTTCCTCGTGCCCACACACTCTCCACTTATGTGTGCTACACGTAATGCTCCATTTTACCTCTCATTCCTCCCTTTCCAGCCATTCCAATCTTTCACTTTCCCCTTGGTAACCATTAGTCCACTCTTCAGTTCATTGAACCTGCCACTGTCTTGTTCCTTGACTATTTCTCTTTTTTTCTAACTCTCCACAGTAGAGTGACATCAATTGCCACTTGACTTTCTCTTCGTGGCTTATTTCACTGAGAAAAATACCCACAAGTTCCATCCATGTTTTTGTAATTGCTAAGATTTGTCTTCTTCATATGGCTGAATAATATTCTACGTCCCATTTACTGATGAACATTTAGCTTGGCTATTGTCAATACTTCTGTGAGAAACATATGGGTGCAATTTTCGTTTTTAACATGGGCTGCTGCATTCTGTTTATATATTTATAGATTTGTTTTTTTATATTTATTCATATATTCCTTTATTAATTCTGTAATAATTAATCTAAAATTACATGAGAATCATTAATTTTACAAGACCCACACTATAACCAAGATCAACCAGTTATGTCCCTGAAGTCACTGTCCATGAGCATTGTAAGATACTGTAGATTCCATCTCCCCCAATCCACATTAATAATGCTAATCATTATGCCTACCTTCTCCTTGCTTTCATATGTAACAACGCCACTCTCTTCCCCTTGGTAACTGTTACTCCAAACTTGTGTTCTGTGAATCTGCTGATATTTTGCTCCTTCAGTTTTATCTTGGCTCTTCGTCTCCACGCATGTGTTAAATCATTTGATACATTTCTTCTCTTCCTCACTTATTTCACTGAGCATAATATGTTCTAGCGCCATCCATGATGTAGCAAATGCTAGGATTTGTTTTCTTCTGATGGCTGAGTAACGATCCTTTCTGTATATGTACCACATCTTCTATACCCATTAATCTATTGATGCCCAATTAGCTCGGTTTCTTTGAATAGTAGTCTGATTATCATAGGGTTATATATGTCTTTATTAGCTGGGCACATTCATTGGTTTTTTGGATTCTTTAATTAATTTATTCTTTATTTACTTATTATTAAACTGTAAGTAAAAGTATAACGTGAGATTTTCTAGACTCCACCTGTCTCGAAATTCTTCCCAATGCCCCACTGCAGTCACTTCCATCAACAGAGCAATGTACTCTAGATTCACTGCCTGTCTTCACTGTTTGGTTAAGCCCTCACCACGCACCCACAAAAACATTACATGTGCTAATTATAATGCATCCTTTCCCTTCCCACTGTTATCCCTCCAATCTCCCATGTCCACCCTAGTCGTTTTTTCTTTGGTAACTGGTAGTTCATTCTTGATCTCTGTGTGTCTGCCACTATTTTGCTCCTTCAGTTCTTTCCGGCTTCTCTATCTGCACAGATTGGTCATATCGTTTGATACTTGTCCTCCTATCTTATTTCATTGAACATAAAACCCCGCTCTTTCATCTATGTTGTCACAAATGGGAGGATTTGTTTTCTTCTTATGGGTGAAAGGCAATTAATTGTTTATAAATACCACTTCTTCTGTATCCATTCAACTTCTGATGGAGACGGACCCGCTACTGTGAATAGTGCTGCGATAAACAAGGGGGTGCACATACCTTTTTTAAATTGGGCTACTGCATTATATCTACTTATCTATACTACTTACATTTCCTCTATGTATCTATCACCTATCATCTGACAATCTACCTTCTTGCTATCTCTCATCTATCATAGTCATCATTTATCTCTATCATCTATCATCTTTCTGCAACTATGATCTTCAATACGTTCTATGTGTATCTATCTTTTATTTCTCATGAATACACAACTACATGAGTAATATTGTTTACTACAACTTCCATCAACAATATATCCCCAGATATCCCATTGCGTTCACTATCCTCCAGTGCAGTAAAATAATGTAGAATCACTAGTCTTCTCTGTGACGTGCAGTCCTCCACGTTCCCCAGCCCAACACTATCTACACTTATTCTAATTCACCATTTCTAACCCCCAGTCCTTCTTGTCCCTCCACTTTAACACAATCGGCCCAGTCTCTTTCCTTTCGTAAACATTAGTCCATTCTTCTCTTCAGCGTGGCTTCTACAGTTTTGATTTCTTCATTTTATTTCTTTTTTTAATACTCTGCTTGTTAGTGAAATCATTTGACAATTTTCTCACTCTCCACCGCTTATTTCACTGAGCGTAATCCTCTGTATCTCCATCCATGTTGTTGTAAATGGCAGGGTTTGTTTTAGTCATATATCTGAATAATATCCCACTCTTCATTTGCTGATGGATACTTAGCATCACTATTGTTATCATTGTGGTAAATAATATAGGTGTGCACACGTCTCCTTTAAACTGGCTGCTGCTTTCTCTGTTACTCTGCATTTATTTTATGCATTCGTTCATTTAATTATATCTCATTATTCTGCAAGTACATGAATAAAATTATGCGTGCTAGGACCGGCCCATCACAAAGAACTCCAGGATTCTCATTTGCAGTCACACTCCGTAAGCATAGTAAGATACTGTAGAATCACTACATGTCTTCCGTGTTTTGTACAGGCATCCCCACAATGCCCATCTGCAGTATTCATGGAAATCATATAGCACGCTTTCTTTACCCCTACTTCCACCATCCATTCTCTCCTGTCCATCTCGGATCCTTTCCCTTTGGAATCTCTTAGTCCAATTTTCATTTCTGTGAATCGGATGATGTTTTGCTCCTTCAGTTTTTCTTTTTCCAACATCTCCACAGATGGCTCAAGTCACTTGACCCTTGCCTTTCTCCACCTCTTATGTCATGAGTATATTGCCCTCCTGCACCTTCCGAGTTTTTACAAATATTAGGATTTATTGTCATCTTATGGCTGAGTAATATTCAACTGAGAATATGTACCACAAATTCTTTACTCATTAATCTACTGATGGAAAGTTACCTGGGCTACTGTGCTTACTGCTGATAAACCCGCGGATGTATGTGCCTTTTTTAACTTGTCTGCTTCAATGGATTTATTGATATGTGTTTATTATTGAGTTGTTTGTTCACCGTTAATCTGCAATTGTATGTGTAACGTATTTCCTAGACCCCCAGTTCCTCGTTTCACCCAAAACGCCCGTGCAGTCACTTCCATCACCATAACAATGTACTGTAGTATTGCTAGTTGTCTTCTCTGTTGGACAGCACTCCACGTGCATCCATTCCCACATTATATATGCTAACTGAAATGCTCCATTTCTTCCACACATCCTTTCCCCTCCATTTCCAACCATCCTTCTCTGTCTCTTTCCCTTTGGTAACTGTGAATCTATTCTTATGTTCTGTGACACCGCTGTTTTTCTCCTTCAGCTTTTTCTTTTTTCTAATATTCCAAAGATGAGTGACATCATTTTACTTATATATGTAGGCCAGAATAGGTTATGTTTCTAAGATGTTGCAGCTCCACACGGCTGAGCTCTGCCCAACATATGCTAGTGGAGTTTGCAGGAACAGCCTTGTTGCCTGGAGATTCCATGATGTCACAGTGCGCCTCTTTCATAGAGACAGGATATGTAAGCTCAGATTAGCTGGTTCTCACTTCAGAGCATGCTACCCTGCACGGAGTTGGACTTTGGTAAGATGGGCGCTGACCACCTTGACAGGTTCAGCGGAAAAGGAAAAGAGATCCAAGATACTGCTTGTTTCTTTTGATTTTGGCACCAATACCACACAGTTACGTTAGCGCAATTATGGTAATTAGACAAACCCCGTTTTCAAATCCACACGTTATACAGCATAAGTGTCACTGTCCACGAGCCCCTTAATGCACTGTAGTAGCTCTACTGTTCTTTGCTGTTGTACTGCCTTCCTCGTGCCCACACACTCTCCACTTATGTGTGCTACACGTAATGCTCCATTTTACCTCTCATTCCTCCCTTTCCAGCCATTCCAATCTTTCACTTTCCCCTTGGTAACCATTAGTCCACTCTTCAGTTCATTGAACCTGCCACTGTCTTGTTCCTTGACTATTTCTCTTTTTTTCTAACTCTCCACAGTAGAGTGACATCAATTGCCACTTGACTTTCTCTTCGTGGCTTATTTCACTGAGAAAAATACCCACAAGTTCCATCCATGTTTTTGTAATTGCTAAGATTTGTCTTCTTCATATGGCTGAATAATATTCTACGTCCCATTTACTGATGAACATTTAGCTTGGCTATTGTCAATACTTCTGTGAGAAACATATGGGTGCAATTTTCGTTTTTAACATGGGCTGCTGCATTCTGTTTATATATTTATAGATTTGTTTTTTTATATTTATTCATATATTCCTTTATTAATTCTGTAATAATTAATCTAAAATTACATGAGAATCATTAATTTTACAAGACCCACACTATAACCAAGATCAACCAGTTATGTCCCTGAAGTCACTGTCCATGAGCATTGTAAGATACTGTAGATTCCATCTCCCCCAATCCACATTAATAATGCTAATCATTATGCCTACCTTCTCCTTGCTTTCATATGTAACAACGCCACTCTCTTCCCCTTGGTAACTGTTACTCCAAACTTGTGTTCTGTGAATCTGCTGATATTTTGCTCCTTCAGTTTTATCTTGGCTCTTCGTCTCCACGCATGTGTTAAATCATTTGATACATTTCTTCTCTTCCTCACTTATTTCACTGAGCATAATATGTTCTAGCGCCATCCATGATGTAGCAAATGCTAGGATTTGTTTTCTTCTGATGGCTGAGTAACGATCCTTTCTGTATATGTACCACATCTTCTATACCCATTAATCTATTGATGCCCAATTAGCTCGGTTTCTTTGAATAGTAGTCTGATTATCATAGGGTTATATATGTCTTTATTAGCTGGGCACATTCATTGGTTTTATTGGATTCTTTAATTAATTTATTCTTTATTTACTTATTATTAAACTGTAAGTAAAAGTATAACGTGAGATTTTCTAGACTCCACCTGTCTCGAAATTCTTCCCAATGCCCCACTGCAGTCACTTCCATCAACAGAGCAATGTACTCTAGATTCACTGCCTGTCTTCACTGTTTGGTTAAGCCCTCACCACGCACCCACAAAAACATTACATGTGCTAATTATAATGCATCCTTTCCCTTCGCACTGTTATCCCTCCATTCTCCCATGTCCACCCTAGTCGTTTTTTCTTTGGTAACTGGTAGTTCATTCTTGATCTCTGTGTGTCTGCCACTATTTTGCTCCTTCAGTTCTTTCCGGCTTCTCTATCTGCACAGATTGGTCATATCGTTTGATACTTGTCCTCCTATCTTATTTCATTGAACATAAAACCCCGCTCTTTCATCTATGTTGTCACAAATGGGAGGATTTGTTTTCTTCTTATGGGTGAAAGGCAATTAATTGTTTATAAATACCACTTCTTCTGTATCCATTCAACTTCTGATGGAGACGGACCCGCTACTGTGAATAGTGCTGCGATAAACAAGGGGGTGCACATACCTTTTTTAAATTGGGCTACTGCATTATATCAACTTATCTATACTACTTACATTTCCTCTATGTATCTATCACCTATCATCTGACAATCTACCTTCTTGCTATCTCTCATCTATCATAGTCATCATTTATCTCTATCATCTATCATCTTTCTGCAACTATGATCTTCAATACGTTCTATGTGTATCTATCTTTTATTTCTCATGAATACACAACTACATGAGTAATATTGTTTACTACAACTTCCATCAACAATATATCCCCAGATATCCCATTGCGTTCACTATCCTCCAGTGCAGTAAAATAATGTAGAATCACCAGTCTTCTCTGTGACGTGCAGTCCTCCACGTTCCCCAGCCCAACACTATCTACACTTATTCTAATTCACCATTTCTAACCCCCAGTCCTTCTTGTCCCTCCACTTTAACACAATCGGCCCAGTCTCTTTCCTTTCGTAAACATTAGTCCATTCTTCTCTTCAGCGTGGCTTCTACAGTTTTGATTTCTTCATTTTATTTCTTTTTTTAATACTCTGCTTGTTAGTGAAATCATTTGACAATTTTCTCACTCTCCACCGCTTATTTCACTGAGCGTAATCCTCTGTATCTCCATCCATGTTGTTGTAAATGGCAGGGTTTGTTTTAGTCATATATCTGAATAATATCCCACTCTTCATTTGCTGATGGATACTTAGCATCACTATTGTTATCATTGTGGTAAATAATATAGGTGTGCACACGTCTCCTTTAAACTGGCTGCTGCTTTCTCTGTTACTCTGCATTTATTTTATGCATTCGTTCATTTAATTATATCTCATTATTCTGCAAGTACATGAATAAAATTATGCGTGCTAGGACCGGCCCATCACAAAGAACTCCAGGATTCTCATTTGCAGTCACACTCCGTAAGCATAGTAAGATACTGTAGAATCACTACATGTCTTCCGTGTTTTGTACAGGCATCCCCACAATGCCCATCTGCAGTATTCATGGAAATCATATAGCACGCTTTCTTTACCCCTACTTCCACCATCCATTCTCTCCTGTCCATCTCGGATCCTTTCCCTTTGGAATCTCTTAGTCCAATTTTCATTTCTGTGAATCGGATGATGTTTTGCTCCTTCAGTTTTTCTTTTTCCAACATCTCCACAGATGGCTCAAGTCACTTGACCCTTGCCTTTCTCCACGTCTTATGTCGTGAGTATATTGCCCCCCTGCACCTTCCGAGTTTTTACAAATATTAGGATTTATTGTCATCTTATGGCTGAGTAATATTCAACTGAGAATATGTACCACAAATTCTTTACTCCTTAATCTACTGATGGAAAGTTACCTGGGCTACTGTGCTTACTGCTGATAAACCCGCGGATGTATGTGCCTTTTTTAACTTGTCTGCTTCAATGGATTTATTGATATGTGTTTATTATTGAGTTGTTTGTTCACCGTTAATCTGCAATTGTATGTGTAACGTATTTCCTAGACCCCCAGTTCCTCGTTTCACCCAAAACACCCGTGCAGTCACTTCCATCACCATAACAATGTACTGTAGTATTGCTAGTTGTCTTCTCTGTTGGACAGCACTCCACGTGCATCCATTCCCACATTATATATGCTAACTGAAATGCTCCATTTCTTCCACACATCCTTTCCCCTCCATTTCCAACCATCCTTCTCTGTCTCTTTCCCTTTGGTAACTGTGAATCTATTCTTATGTTCTGTGACACCGCTGTTTTTCTCCTTCAGCTTTTTCTTTTTTCTAATATTCCAAAGATGAGTGACATCATTTTACTTATATATGTAATCCAGAATAGGTTATGTTTCTAAGATGTTGCAGCTCCACACGGCTGAGCTCTGCCCAACATATGCTAGTGGAGTTTGCAGGAACAGCCTTGTTGCCTGGAGATTCCATGATGTCACAGTGCGCCTCTTTCATAGAGACAGGATATGTAAGCTCAGATTAGCTGGTTCTCACTTCAGAGCATGCTACCCTGCACGGAGTTGGACTTTGGTAAGATGGGCGCTGACCACCTTGACAGGTTCAGCGGAAAAGGAAAAGAGATCCAAGATACTGCTTGTTTCTTTTGATTTTGGCACCAATACCACACAGTTACGTTAGCACAATTATGGTAATTAGACAAACCCCGTTTTCAAATCCACACGTTATACAGCATAAGTGTCACTGTCCACGAGCCCCTTAATGCACTGTAGTAGCTCTACTGTTCTTTGCTGTTGTACTGCCTTCCTCGTGCCCACACACTCTCCACTTATGTGTGCTACACGTAATGCTCCATTTTACCTCTCATTCCTCCCTTTCCAGCCATTCCCCTCTTTCACTTTCCCCTTGGTAACCATTAGTCCACTCTTCAGTTCATTGAACCTGCCACTGTCTTGTTCCTTGACTATTTCTCTTTTTTTCTAACTCTCCACAGTAGAGTGACATCAATTGCCACTTGACTTTCTCTTCGTGGCTTATTTCACTGAGAACAATACCCACAAGTTCCATCCATGTTTTTGTAATTGCTAAGATTTGTTTTCTTCATATGGCTGAATAATATTCTACGTCCCATTTACTGATGAACATTTAACTTGGCTATTGTCAATACTTCTGTGAGAAACATATGGGTGCAATTTTCGTTTTTAACATGGGCTGCTGCATTCTGTTTATATATTTATAGATTTGTTTTTTTATATTTATTCATATATTCCTTTATTAATTCTGTAATAATTAATCTAAAATTACATGAGAATCATTAATTTTACAAGACCCACACTATAACCAAGATCAACCAGTTATGTCCCTGAAGTCACTGTCCATGAGCATTGTAAGATACTGTAGATTCCATCTCCCCCAATCCACATTAATAATGCTAATCATTATGCCTACCTTCTCCTTGCTTTCATATGTAACAACGCCACTCTCTTCCCCTTGGTAACTGTTACTCCAAACTTGTGTTCTGTGAATCTGCTGATATTTTGCTCCTTCAGTTTTATCTTGGCTCTTCGTCTCCACGCATGTGTTAAATCATTTGATACATTTCTTCTCTTCCTCACTTATTTCACTGAGCATAATATGTTCTAGCGCCATCCATGATGTAGCAAATGCTAGGATTTGTTTTCTTCTGATGGCTGAGTAACGATCCTTTCTGTATATGTACCACATCTTCTATACCCATTAATCTATTGATGCCCAATTAGCTCGGTTTCTTTGAATAGTAGTCTGATTATCATAGGGTTATATATGTCTTTATTAGCTGGGCACATTCATTGGTTTTATTGGATTCTTTAATTAATTTATTCTTTATTTACTTATTATTAAACTGTAAGTAAAAGTATAACGTGAGATTTTCTAGACTCCACCTGTCTCGAAATTCTTCCCAATGCCCCACTGCAGTCACTTCCATCAACAGAGCAATGTACTCTAGATTCACTGCCTGTCTTCACTGTTTGGTTAAGCCCTCACCACGCACCCACAAAAACATTACATGTGCTAATTATAATGCATCCTTTCCCTTCGCACTGTTATCCCTCCATTCTCCCATGTCCACCCTAGTCGTTTTTTCTTTGGTAACTGGTAGTTCATTCTTGATCTCTGTGTGTCTGCCACTATTTTGCTCCTTCAGTTCTTTCCGGCTTCTCTATCTGCACAGATTGGTCATATCGTTTGATACTTGTCCTCCTATCTTATTTCATTGAACATAAAACCCCGCTCTTTCATCTATGTTGTCACAAATGGGAGGATTTGTTTTCTTCTTATGGGTGAAAGGCAATTAATTGTTTATAAATACCACTTCTTCTGTATCCATTCAACTTCTGATGGAGACGGACCCGCTACTGTGAATAGTGCTGCGATAAACAAGGGGGTGCACATACCTTTTTTAAATTGGGCTACTGCATTATATCAACTTATCTATACTACTTACATTTCCTCTATGTATCTATCACCTATCATCTGACAATCTACCTTCTTGCTATCTCTCATCTATCATAGTCATCATTTATCTCTATCATCTATCATCTTTCTGCAACTATGATCTTCAATACGTTCTATGTGTATCTATCTTTTATTTCTCATGAATACACAACTACATGAGTAATATTGTTTACTACAACTTCCATCAACAATATATCCCCAGATATCCCATTGCGTTCACTATCCTCCAGTGCAGTAAAATAATGTAGAATCACTAGTCTTCTCTGTGACGTGCAGTCCTCCACGTTCCCCAGCCCAACACTATCTACACTTATTCTAATTCACCATTTCTAACCCCCAGTCCTTCTTGTCCCTCCACTTTAACACAATCGGCCCAGTCTCTTTCCTTTCGTAAACATTAGTCCATTCTTCTCTTCAGCGTGGCTTCTACAGTTTTGATTTCTTCATTTTATTTCTTTTTTTAATACTCTGCTTGTTAGTGAAATCATTTGACAATTTTCTCACTCTCCACCGCTTATTTCACTGAGCGTAATCCTCTGTATCTCCATCCATGTTGTTGTAAATGGCAGGGTTTGTTTTAGTCATATATCTGAATAATATCCCACTCTTCATTTGCTGATGGATACTTAGCATCACTATTGTTATCATTGTGGTAAATAATATAGGTGTGCACACGTCTCCTTTAAACTGGCTGCTGCTTTCTCTGTTACTCTGCATTTATTTTATGCATTCGTTCATTTAATTATATCTCATTATTCTGCAAGTACATGAATAAAATTATGCGTGCTAGGACCGGCCCATCACAAAGAACTCCAGGATTCTCATTTGCAGTCACACTCCGTAAGCATAGTAAGATACTGTAGAATCACTACATGTCTTCCGTGTTTTGTACAGGCATCCCCACAATGCCCATCTGCAGTATTCATGGAAATCATATAGCACGCTTTCTTTACCCCTACTTCCACCATCCATTCTCTCCTGTCCATCTCGGATCCTTTCCCTTTGGAATCTCTTAGTCCAATTTTCATTTCTGTGAATCGGATGATGTTTTGCTCCTTCAGTTTTTCTTTTTCCAACATCTCCACAGATGGCTCAAGTCACTTGACCCTTGCCTTTCTCCACGTCTTATGTCGTGAGTATATTGCCCCCCTGCACCTTCCGAGTTTTTACAAATATTAGGATTTATTGTCATCTTATGGCTGAGTAATATTCAACTGAGAATATGTACCACAAATTCTTTACTCATTAATCTACTGATGGAAAGTTACCTGGGCTACTGTGCTTACTGCTGATAAACCCGCGGATGTATGTGCCTTTTTTAACTTGTCTGCTTCAATGGATTTATTGATATGTGTTTATTATTGAGTTGTTTGTTCACCGTTAATCTGCAATTGTATGTGTAACGTATTTCCTAGACCCCCAGTTCCTCGTTTCACCCAAAACACCCGTGCAGTCACTTCCATCACCATAACAATGTACTGTAGTATTGCTAGTTGTCTTCTCTGTTGGACAGCACTCCACGTGCATCCATTCCCACATTATATATGCTAACTGAAATGCTCCATTTCTTCCACACATCCTTTCCCCTCCATTTCCAACCATCCTTCTCTGTCTCTTTCCCTTTGGTAACTGTGAATCTATTCTTATGTTCTGTGACACCGCTGTTTTTCTCCTTCAGCTTTTTCTTTTTTCTAATATTCCAAAGATGAGTGACATCATTTTACTTATATATGTAGGCCAGAATAGGTTATGTTTCTAAGATGTTGCAGCTCCACACGGCTGAGCTCTGCCCAACATATGCTAGTGGAGTTTGCAGGAACAGCCTTGTTGCCTGGAGATTCCATGATGTCACAGTGCGCCTCTTTCATAGAGACAGGATATGTAAGCTCAGATTAGCTGGTTCTCACTTCAGAGCATGCTACCCTGCACGGAGTTGGACTTTGGTAAGATGGGCGCTGACCACCTTGACAGGTTCAGCGGAAAAGGAAAAGAGATCCAAGATACTGCTTGTTTCTTTTGATTTTGGCACCAATACCACACAGTTACGTTAGCGCAATTATGGTAATTAGACAAACCCCGTTTTCAAATCCACACGTTATACAGCATAAGTGTCACTGTCCACGAGCCCCTTAATGCACTGTAGTAGCTCTACTGTTCTTTGCTGTTGTACTGCCTTCCTCGTGCCCACACACTCTCCACTTATGTGTGCTACACGTAATGCTCCATTTTACCTCTCATTCCTCCCTTTCCAGCCATTCCCCTCTTTCACTTTCCCCTTGGTAACCATTAGTCCACTCTTCAGTTCATTGAACCTGCCACTGTCTTGTTCCTTGACTATTTCTCTTTTTTTCTAACTCTCCACAGTAGAGTGACATCAATTGCCACTTGACTTTCTCTTCGTGGCTTATTTCACTGAGAACAATACCCACAAGTTCCATCCATGTTTTTGTAATTGCTAAGATTTGTTTTCTTCATATGGCTGAATAATATTCTACGTCCCATTTACTGATGAACATTTAACTTGGCTATTGTCAATACTTCTGTGAGAAACATATGGGTGCAATTTTCGTTTTTAACATGGGCTGCTGCATTCTGTTTATATATTTATAGATTTGTTTTTTTATATTTATTCATATATTCCTTTATTAATTCTGTAATAATTAATCTAAAATTACATGAGAATCATTAATTTTACAAGACCCACACTATAACCAAGATCAACCAGTTATGTCCCTGAAGTCACTGTCCATGAGCATTGTAAGATACTGTAGATTCCATCTCCCCCAATCCACATTAATAATGCTAATCATTATGCCTACCTTCTCCTTGCTTTCATATGTAACAACGCCACTCTCTTCCCCTTGGTAACTGTTACTCCAAACTTGTGTTCTGTGAATCTGCTGATATTTTGCTCCTTCAGTTTTATCTTGGCTCTTCGTCTCCACGCATGTGTTAAATCATTTGATACATTTCTTCTCTTCCTCACTTATTTCACTGAGCATAATATGTTCTAGCGCCATCCATGATGTAGCAAATGCTAGGATTTGTTTTCTTCTGATGGCTGAGTAACGATCCTTTCTGTATATGTACCACATCTTCTATACCCATTAATCTATTGATGCCCAATTAGCTCGGTTTCTTTGAATAGTAGTCTGATTATCATAGGGTTATATATGTCTTTATTAGCTGGGCACATTCATTGGTTTTATTGGATTCTTTAATTAATTTATTCTTTATTTACTTATTATTAAACTGTAAGTAAAAGTATAACGTGAGATTTTCTAGACTCCACCTGTCTCGAAATTCTTCCCAATGCCCCACTGCAGTCACTTCCATCAACAGAGCAATGTACTCTAGATTCACTGCCTGTCTTCACTGTTTGGTTAAGCCCTCACCACGCACCCACAAAAACATTACATGTGCTAATTATAATGCATCCTTTCCCTTCGCACTGTTATCCCTCCATTCTCCCATGTCCACCCTAGTCGTTTTTTCTTTGGTAACTGGTAGTTCATTCTTGATCTCTGTGTGTCTGCCACTATTTTGCTCCTTCAGTTCTTTCCGGCTTCTCTATCTGCACAGATTGGTCATATCGTTTGATACTTGTCCTCCTATCTTATTTCATTGAACATAAAACCCCGCTCTTTCATCTATGTTGTCACAAATGGGAGGATTTGTTTTCTTCTTATGGGTGAAAGGCAATTAATTGTTTATAAATACCACTTCTTCTGTATCCATTCAACTTCTGATGGAGACGGACCCGCTACTGTGAATAGTGCTGCGATAAACAAGGGGGTGTACATACCTTTTTTAAATTGGGCTACTGCATTATATCAACTTATCTATACTACTTACATTTCCTCTATGTATCTATCACCTATCATCTGACAATCTACCTTCTTGCTATCTCTCATCTATCATAGTCATCATTTATCTCTATCATCTATCATCTTTCTGCAACTATGATCTTCAATACGTTCTATGTGTATCTATCTTTTATTTCTCATGAATACACAACTACATGAGTAATATTGTTTACTACAACTTCCATCAACAATATATCCCCAGATATCCCATTGCGTTCACTATCCTCCAGTGCAGTAAAATAATGTAGAATCACTAGTCTTCTCTGTGACGTGCAGTCCTCCACGTTCCCCAGCCCAACACTATC
Source organism: Manis pentadactyla (assembly GCF_030020395.1). Lineage (NCBI taxonomy): Eukaryota > Metazoa > Chordata > Mammalia > Pholidota > Manidae > Manis > Manis pentadactyla. Next base: position 14,040,450 of record NC_080039.1, read on the forward strand.
TACACTTATTCTAATTCACCATTTCTAACCCCCAGTCCTTCTTGTCCCTCCACTTTAACACAATCGGCCCAGTCTCTTTCCTTTCGTAAACATTAGTCCATTCTTCTCTTCAGCGTGGCTTCTACAGTTTTGATTTCTTCATTTTATTTCTTTTTTTAATACTCTGCTTGTTAGTGAAATCATTTGACAATTTTCTCACTCTCCACCGCTTATTTCACTGAGCGTAATCCTCTGTATCTCCATCCATGTTGTTGTAAATGGCAGGGTTTGTTTTAGTCATATATCTGAATAATATCCCACTCTTCATTTGCTGATGGATACTTAGCATCACTATTGTTATCATTGTGGTAAATAATATAGGTGTGCACACGTCTCCTTTAAACTGGCTGCTGCTTTCTCTGTTACTCTGCATTTATTTTATGCATTCGTTCATTTAATTATATCTCATTATTCTGCAAGTACATGAATAAAATTATGCGTGCTAGGACCGGCCCATCACAAAGAACTCCAGGATTCTCATTTGCAGTCACACTCCGTAAGCATAGTAAGATACTGTAGAATCACTACATGTCTTCCGTGTTTTGTACAGGCATCCCCACAATGCCCATCTGCAGTATTCATGGAAATCATATAGCACGCTTTCTTTACCCCTACTTCCACCATCCATTCTCTCCTGTCCATCTCGGATCCTTTCCCTTTGGAATCTCTTAGTCCAATTTTCATTTCTGTGAATCGGATGATGTTTTGCTCCTTCAGTTTTTCTTTTTCCAACATCTCCACAGATGGCTCAAGTCACTTGACCCTTGCCTTTCTCCACCTCTTATGTCGTGAGTATATTGCCCCCCTGCACCTTCCGAGTTTTTACAAATATTAGGATTTATTGTCATCTTATGGCTGAGTAATATTCAACTGAGAATATGTACCACAAATTCTTTACTCATTAATCTACTGATGGAAAGTTACCTGGGCTACTGTGCTTACTGCTGATAAACCCGCGGATGTATGTGCCTTTTTTAACTTGTCTGCTTCAATGGATTTATTGATATGTGTTTATTATTGAGTTGTTTGTTCACCGTTAATCTGCAATTGTATGTGTAACGTATTTCCTAGACCCCCAGTTCCTCGTTTCACCCAAAACACCCGTGCAGTCACTTCCATCACCATAACAATGTACTGTAGTATTGCTAGTTGTCTTCTCTGTTGGACAGCACTCCACGTGCATCCATTCCCACATTATATATGCTAACTGAAATGCTCCATTTCTTCCACACATCCTTTCCCCTCCATTTCCAACCATCCTTCTCTGTCTCTTTCCCTTTGGTAACTGTGAATCTATTCTTATGTTCTGTGACACCGCTGTTTTTCTCCTTCAGCTTTTTCTTTTTTCTAATATTCCAAAGATGAGTGACATCATTTTACTTATATATGTAGGCCAGAATAGGTTATGTTTCTAAGATGTTGCAGCTCCACACGGCTGAGCTCTGCCCAACATATGCTAGTGGAGTTTGCAGGAACAGCCTTGTTGCCTGGAGATTCCATGATGTCACAGTGCGCCTCTTTCATAGAGACAGGATATGTAAGCTCAGATTAGCTGGTTCTCACTTCAGAGCATGCTACCCTGCACGGAGTTGGACTTTGGTAAGATGGGCGCTGACCACCTTGACAGGTTCAGCGGAAAAGGAAAAGAGATCCAAGATACTGCTTGTTTCTTTTGATTTTGGCACCAATACCACACAGTTACGTTAGCGCAATTATGGTAATTAGACAAACCCCGTTTTCAAATCCACACGTTATACAGCATAAGTGTCACTGTCCACGAGCCCCTTAATGCACTGTAGTAGCTCTACTGTTCTTTGCTGTTGTACTGCCTTCCTCGTGCCCACACACTCTCCACTTATGTGTGCTACACGTAATGCTCCATTTTACCTCTCATTCCTCCCTTTCCAGCCATTCCCCTCTTTCACTTTCCCCTTGGTAACCATTAGTCCACTCTTCAGTTCATTGAACCTGCCACTGTCTTGTTCCTTGACTATTTCTCTTTTTTTCTAACTCTCCACAGTAGAGTGACATCAATTGCCACTTGACTTTCTCTTCGTGGCTTATTTCACTGAGAACAATACCCACAAGTTCCATCCATGTTTTTGTAATTGCTAAGATTTGTTTTCTTCATATGGCTGAATAATATTCTACGTCCCATTTACTGATGAACATTTAACTTGGCTATTGTCAATACTTCTGTGAGAAACATATGGGTGCAATTTTCGTTTTTAACATGGGCTGCTGCATTCTGTTTATATATTTATAGATTTGTTTTTTTATATTTATTCATATATTCCTTTATTAATTCTGTAATAATTAATCTAAAATTACATGAGAATCATTAATTTTAAAAGACCCACACTATAACCAAGATCAACCAGTTATGTCCCTGAAGTCAATGTCCATGAGCATTGTAAGATACTGTAGATTCCATCTCCCCCAATCCACATTAATAATGCTAATCATTATGCCTACCTTCTCCTTGCTTTCATATGTAACAACGCCACACTCTTCCCCTTGGTAACTGTTACTCCAAACTTGTGTTCTGTGAATCTGCTGATATTTTGCTCCTTCATTTTTATCTTGGCTCTTCGTCTCCACGCATGTGTTAAATCATTTGATACATTTCTTCTCTTCCTCACTTATTTCACTGAGCATAATATGTTCTAGCGCCATCCATGATGTAGCAAATGCTAGGATTTGTTTTCTTCTGATGGCTGAGTAACGATCCTTTCTGTATATGTACCACATCTTCTATACCCATTAATCTATTGATGCCCAATTAGCTCGGTTTCTTTGAATAGTAGTCTGATTATCATAGGGTTATATATGTCTTTATTAGCTGGGCACATTCATTGGTTTTATTGGATTCTTTCATTAATTTATTCTTTATTTACTTATTATTAAACTGTAAGTAAAAGTATAACGTGAGATTTTCTAGACTCCACCTGTCTCGAAATTCTTCCCAATGCCCCACTGCAGTCACTTCCATCAACAGAGCAATGTACTCTAGATTCACTGCCTGTCTTCACTGTTTGGTTAAGCCCTCACCACGCACCCACAAAAACATTACATGTGCTAATTATAATGCATCCTTTCCCTTCGCACTGTTATCCCTCCATTCTCCCATGTCCACCCTAGTCGTTTTTTCTTTGGTAACTGGTAGTTCATTCTTGATCTCTGTGTGTCTGCCACTATTTTGCTCCTTCAGTTCTTTCCGGCTTCTCTATCTGCACAGATTGGTCATATCGTTTGATACTTGTCCTCCTATCTTATTTCATTGAACATAAAACCCCGCTCTTTCATCTATGTTGTCACAAATGGGAGGATTTGTTTTCTTCTTATGGGTGAAAGGCAATTAATTGTTTATAAATACCACTTCTTCTGTATCCATTCAACTTCTGATGGAGACGGACCCGCTACTGTGAATAGTGCTGCGATAAACAAGGGGGTGCACATACCTTTTTTAAATTGGGCTACTGCATTATATCAACTTATCTATACTACTTACATTTCCTCTATGTATCTATCACCTATCATCTGACAATCTACCTTCTTGCTATCTCTCATCTATCATAGTCATCATTTATCTCTATCATCTATCATCTTTCTGCAACTATGATCTTCAATACGTTCTATGTGTATCTATCTTTTATTTCTCATGAATACACAACTACATGAGTAATATTGTTTACTACAACTTCCATCAACAATATATCCCCAGATATCCCATTGCGTTCACTATCCTCCAGTGCAGTAAAATAATGTAGAATCACTAGTCTTCTCTGTGACGTGCAGTCCTCCACGTTCCCCAGCCCAACACTATCTACACTTATTCTAATTCACCATTTCTAACCCCCAGTCCTTCTTGTCCCTCCACTTTAACACAATCGGCCCAGTCTCTTTCCTTTCGTAAACATTAGTCCATTCTTCTCTTCAGCGTGGCTTCTACAGTTTTGATTTCTTCATTTTATTTCTTTTTTTAATACTCTGCTTGTTAGTGAAATCATTTGACAATTTTCTCACTCTCCACCGCTTATTTCACTGAGCGTAATCCTCTGTATCTCCATCCATGTTGTTGTAAATGGCAGGGTTTGTTTTAGTCATATATCTGAATAATATCCCACTCTTCATTTGCTGATGGATACTTAGCATCACTATTGTTATCATTGTGGTAAATAATATAGGTGTGCACACGTCTCCTTTAAACTGGCTGCTGCTTTCTCTGTTACTCTGCATTTATTTTATGCATTCGTTTATTTAATTATATCTCATTATTCTGCAAGTACATGAATAAAATTATGCGTGCTAGGACCGGCCCATCACAAAGAACTCCAGGATTCTCATTTGCAGTCACACTCCGTAAGCATAGTAAGATACTGTAGAATCACTACATGTCTTCCGTGTTTTGTACAGGCATCCCCACAATGCCCATCTGCAGTATTCATGGAAATCATATAGCACGCTTTCTTTACCCCTACTTCCACCATCCATTCTCTCCTGTCCATCTCGGATCCTTTCCCTTTGGAATCTCTTAGTCCAATTTTCATTTCTGTGAATCGGATGATGTTTTGCTCCTTCAGTTTTTCTTTTTCCAACATCTCCACAGATGGCTCAAGTCACTTGACCCTTGCCTTTCTCCACCTCTTATGTCATGAGTATATTGCCCTCCTGCACCTTCCGAGTTTTTACAAATATTAGGATTTATTGTCATCTTATGGCTGAGTAATATTCAACTGAGAATATGTACCACAAATTCTTTACTCATTAATCTACTGATGGAAAGTTACCTGGGCTACTGTGCTTACTGCTGATAAACCCGCGGATGTATGTGCCTTTTTTAACTTGTCTGCTTCAATGGATTTATTGATATGTGTTTATTATTGAGTTGTTTGTTCACCGTTAATCTGCAATTGTATGTGTAACGTATTTCCTAGACCCCCAGTTCCTCGTTTCACCCAAAACGCCCGTGCAGTCACTTCCATCACCATAACAATGTACTGTAGTATTGCTAGTTGTCTTCTCTGTTGGACAGCACTCCACGTGCATCCATTCCCACATTATATATGCTAACTGAAATGCTCCATTTCTTCCACACATCCTTTCCCCTCCATTTCCAACCATCCTTCTCTGTCTCTTTCCCTTTGGTAACTGTGAATCTATTCTTATGTTCTGTGACACCGCTGTTTTTCTCCTTCAGCTTTTTCTTTTTTCTAATATTCCAAAGATGAGTGACATCATTTTACTTATATATGTAGGCCAGAATAGGTTATGTTTCTAAGATGTTGCAGCTCCACACGGCTGAGCTCTGCCCAACATATGCTAGTGGAGTTTGCAGGAACAGCCTTGTTGCCTGGAGATTCCATGATGTCACAGTGCGCCTCTTTCATAGAGACAGGATATGTAAGCTCAGATTAGCTGGTTCTCACTTCAGAGCATGCTACCCTGCACGGAGTTGGACTTTGGTAAGATGGGCGCTGACCACCTTGACAGGTTCAGCGGAAAAGGAAAAGAGATCCAAGATACTGCTTGTTTCTTTTGATTTTGGCACCAATACCACACAGTTACGTTAGCGCAATTATGGTAATTAGACAAACCCCGTTTTCAAATCCACACGTTATACAGCATAAGTGTCACTGTCCACGAGCCCCTTAATGCACTGTAGTAGCTCTACTGTTCTTTGCTGTTGTACTGCCTTCCTCGTGCCCACACACTCTCCACTTATGTGTGCTACACGTAATGCTCCATTTTACCTCTCATTCCTCCCTTTCCAGCCATTCCCCTCTTTCACTTTCCCCTTGGTAACCATTAGTCCACTCTTCAGTTCATTGAACCTGCCACTGTCTTGTTCCTTGACTATTTCTCTTTTTTTCTAACTCTCCACAGTAGAGTGACATCAATTGCCACTTGACTTTCTCTTCGTGGCTTATTTCACTGAGAACAATACCCACAAGTTCCATCCATGTTTTTGTAATTGCTAAGATTTGTTTTCTTCATATGGCTGAATAATATTCTACGTCCCATTTACTGATGAACATTTAACTTGGCTATTGTCAATACTTCTGTGAGAAACATATGGGTGCAATTTTCGTTTTTAACATGGGCTGCTGCATTCTGTTTATATATTTATAGATTTGTTTTTTTATATTTATTCATATATTCCTTTATTAATTCTGTAATAATTAATCTAAAATTACATGAGAATCATTAATTTTACAAGACCCACACTATAACCAAGATCAACCAGTTATGTCCCTGAAGTCACTGTCCATGAGCATTGTAAGATACTGTAGATTCCATCTCCCCCAATCCACATTAATAATGCTAATCATTATGCCTACCTTCTCCTTGCTTTCATATGTAACAACGCCACTCTCTTCCCCTTGGTAACTGTTACTCCAAACTTGTGTTCTGTGAATCTGCTGATATTTTGCTCCTTCAGTTTTATCTTGGCTCTTCGTCTCCACGCATGTGTTAAATCATTTGATACATTTCTTCTCTTCCTCACTTATTTCACTGAGCATAATATGTTCTAGCGCCATCCATGATGTAGCAAATGCTAGGATTTGTTTTCTTCTGATGGCTGAGTAACGATCCTTTCTGTATATGTACCACATCTTCTATACCCATTAATCTATTGATGCCCAATTAGCTCGGTTTCTTTGAATAGTAGTCTGATTATCATAGGGTTATATATGTCTTTATTAGCTGGGCACATTCATTGGTTTTATTGGATTCTTTAATTAATTTATTCTTTATTTACTTATTATTAAACTGTAAGTAAAAGTATAACGTGAGATTTTCTAGACTCCACCTGTCTCGAAATTCTTCCCAATGCCCCACTGCAGTCACTTCCATCAACAGAGCAATGTACTCTAGATTCACTGCCTGTCTTCACTGTTTGGTTAAGCCCTCACCACGCACCCACAAAAACATTACATGTGCTAATTATAATGCATCCTTTCCCTTCGCACTGTTATCCCTCCATTCTCCCATGTCCACCCTAGTCGTTTTTTCTTTGGTAACTGGTAGTTCATTCTTGATCTCTGTGTGTCTGCCACTATTTTGCTCCTTCAGTTCTTTCCGGCTTCTCTATCTGCACAGATTGGTCATATCGTTTGATACTTGTCCTCCTATCTTATTTCATTGAACATAAAACCCCGCTCTTTCATCTATGTTGTCACAAATGGGAGGATTTGTTTTCTTCTTATGGGTGAAAGGCAATTAATTGTTTATAAATACCACTTCTTCTGTATCCATTCAACTTCTGATGGAGACGGACCCGCTACTGTGAATAGTGCTGCGATAAACAAGGGGGTGCACATACCTTTTTTAAATTGGGCTACTGCATTATATCAACTTATCTATACTACTTACATTTCCTCTATGTATCTATCACCTATCATCTGACAATCTACCTTCTTGCTATCTCTCATCTATCATAGTCATCATTTATCTCTATCATCTATCATCTTTCTGCAACTATGATCTTCAATACGTTCTATGTGTATCTATCTTTTATTTCTCATGAATACACAACTACATGAGTAATATTGTTTACTACAACTTCCATCAACAATATATCCCCAGATATCCCATTGCGTTCACTATCCTCCAGTGCAGTAAAATAATGTAGAATCACTAGTCTTCTCTGTGACGTGCAGTCCTCCACGTTCCCCAGCCCAACACTATCTACACTTATTCTAATTCACCATTTCTAACCCCCAGTCCTTCTTGTCCCTCCACTTTAACACAATCGGCCCAGTCTCTTTCCTTTCGTAAACATTAGTCCATTCTTCTCTTCAGCGTGGCTTCTACAGTTTTGATTTCTTCATTTTATTTCTTTTTTTAATACTCTGCTTGTTAGTGAAATCATTTGACAATTTTCTCACTCTCCACCGCTTATTTCACTGAGCGTAATCCTCTGTATCTCCATCCATGTTGTTGTAAATGGCAGGGTTTGTTTTAGTCATATATCTGAATAATATCCCACTCTTCATTTGCTGATGGATACTTAGCATCACTATTGTTATCATTGTGGTAAATAATATAGGTGTGCACACGTCTCCTTTAAACTGGCTGCTGCTTTCTCTGTTACTCTGCATTTATTTTATGCATTCGTTCATTTAATTATATCTCATTATTCTGCAAGTACATGAATAAAATTATGCGTGCTAGGACCGGCCCATCACAAAGAACTCCAGGATTCTCATTTGCAGTCACACTCCGTAAGCATAGTAAGATACTGTAGAATCACTACATGTCTTCCGTGTTTTGTACAGGCATCCCCACAATGCCCATCTGCAGTATTCATGGAAATCATATAGCACGCTTTCTTTACCCCTACTTCCACCATCCATTCTCTCCTGTCCATCTCGGATCCTTTCCCTTTGGAATCTCTTAGTCCAATTTTCATTTCTGTGAATCGGATGATGTTTTGCTCCTTCAGTTTTTCTTTTTCCAACATCTCCACAGATGGCTCAAGTCACTTGACCCTTGCCTTTCTCCACCTCTTATGTCATGAGTATATTGCCCTCCTGCACCTTCCGAGTTTTTACAAATATTAGGATTTATTGTCATCTTATGGCTGAGTAATATTCAACTGAGAATATGTACCACAAATTCTTTACTCATTAATCTACTGATGGAAAGTTACCTGGGCTACTGTGCTTACTGCTGATAAACCCGCGGATGTATGTGCCTTTTTTAACTTGTCTGCTTCAATGGATTTATTGATATGTGTTTATTATTGAGTTGTTTGTTCACCGTTAATCTGCAATTGTATGTGTAACGTATTTCCTAGACCCCCAGTTCCTCGTTTCACCCAAAACGCCCGTGCAGTCACTTCCATCACCATAACAATGTACTGTAGTATTGCTAGTTGTCTTCTCTGTTGGACAGCACTCCACGTGCATCCATTCCCACATTATATATGCTAACTGAAATGCTCCATTTCTTCCACACATCCTTTCCCCTCCATTTCCAACCATCCTTCTCTGTCTCTTTCCCTTTGGTAACTGTGAATCTATTCTTATGTTCTGTGACACCGCTGTTTTTCTCCTTCAGCTTTTTCTTTTTTCTAATATTCCAAAGATGAGTGACATCATTTTACTTATATATGTAGGCCAGAATAGGTTATGTTTCTAAGATGTTGCAGCTCCACACGGCTGAGCTCTGCCCAACATATGCTAGTGGAGTTTGCAGGAACAGCCTTGTTGCCTGGAGATTCCATGATGTCACAGTGCGCCTCTTTCATAGAGACAGGATATGTAAGCTCAGATTAGCTGGTTCTCACTTCAGAGCATGCTACCCTGCACGGAGTTGGACTTTGGTAAGATGGGCGCTGACCACCTTGACAGGTTCAGCGGAAAAGGAAAAGAGATCCAAGATACTGCTTGTTTCTTTTGATTTTGGCACCAATACCACACAGTTACGTTAGCGCAATTATGGTAATTAGACAAACCCCGTTTTCAAATCCACACGTTATACAGCATAAGTGTCACTGTCCACGAGCCCCTTAATGCACTGTAGTAGCTCTACTGTTCTTTGCTGTTGTACTGCCTTCCTCGTGCCCACACACTCTCCACTTATGTGTGCTACACGTAATGCTCCATTTTACCTCTCATTCTTCCCTTTCCAGCCATTCCCCTCTTTCACTTTCCCCTTGGTAACCATTAGTCCACTCTTCAGTTCATTGAACCTGCCACTGTCTTGTTCCTTGAATATTTCTCTTTTTTTCTAACTCTCCACAGTAGAGTGACATCAATTGCCACTTGACTTTCTCTTCGTGGCTTATTTCACTGAGAACAATACCCACAAGTTCCATCCATGTTTTTGTAATTGCTAAGATTTGTTTTCTTCATATGGCTGAATAATATTCTACGTCCCATTTACTGATGAACATTTAACTTGGCTATTGTCAATACTTCTGTGAGAAACATATGGGTGCAATTTTCGTTTTTAACATGGGCTGCTGCATTCTGTTTATATATTTATAGATTTGTTTTTTTATATTTATTCATATATTCCTTTATTAATTCTGTAATAATTAATCTAAAATTACATGAGAATCATTAATTTTACAAGACCCACACTATAACCAAGATCAACCAGTTATGTCCCTGAAGTCACTGTCCATGAGCATTGTAAGATACTGTAGATTCCATCTCCCCCAATCCACATTAATAATGCTAATCATTATGCCTACCTTCTCCTTGCTTTCATATGTAACAACGCCACTCTCTTCCCCTTGGTAACTGTTACTCCAAACTTGTGTTCTGTGAATCTGCTGATATTTTGCTCCTTCAGTTTTATCTTGGCTCTTCGTCTCCACGCATGTGTTAAATCATTTGATACATTTCTTCTCTTCCTCACTTATTTCACTGAGCATAATATGTTCTAGCGCCATCCATGATGTAGCAAATGCTAGGATTTGTTTTCTTCTGATGGCTGAGTAACGATCCTTTCTGTATATGTACCACATCTTCTATACCCATTAATCTATTGATGCCCAATTAGCTCGGTTTCTTTGAATAGTAGTCTGATTATCATAGGGTTATATATGTCTTTATTAGCTGGGCACATTCATTGGTTTTATTGGATTCTTTAATTAATTTATTCTTTATTTACTTATTATTAAACTGTAAGTAAAAGTATAACGTGAGATTTTCTAGACTCCACCTGTCTCGAAATTCTTCCCAATGCCCCACTGCAGTCACTTCCATCAACAGAGCAATGTACTCTAGATTCACTGCCTGTCTTCACTGTTTGGTTAAGCCCTCACCACGCACCCACAAAAACATTACATGTGCTAATTATAATGCATCCTTTCCCTTCGCACTGTTATCCCTCCATTCTCCCATGTCCACCCTAGTCGTTTTTTCTTTGGTAACTGGTAGTTCATTCTTGATCTCTGTGTGTCTGCCACTATTTTGCTCCTTCAGTTCTTTCCGGCTTCTCTATCTGCACAGATTGGTCATATCGTTTGATACTTGTCCTCCTATCTTATTTCATTGAACATAAAACCCCGCTCTTTCATCTATGTTGTCACAAATGGGAGGATTTGTTTTCTTCTTATGGGTGAAAGGCAATTAATTGTTTATAAATACCACTTCTTCTGTATCCATTCAACTTCTGATGGAGACGGACCCGCTACTGTGAATAGTGCTGCGATAAACAAGGGGGTGCACATACCTTTTTTAAATTGGGCTACTGCATTATATCAACTTATCTATACTACTTACATTTCCTCTATGTATCTATCACCTATCATCTGACAATCTACCTTCTTGCTATCTCTCATCTATCATAGTCATCATTTATCTCTATCATCTATCATCTTTCTGCAACTATGATCTTCAATACGTTCTATGTGTATCTATCTTTTATTTCTCATGAATACACAACTACATGAGTAATATTGTTTACTACAACTTCCATCAACAATATATCCCCAGATATCCCATTGCGTTCACTATCCTCCAGTGCAGTAAAATAATGTAGAATCACTAGTCTTCTCTGTGACGTGCAGTCCTCCACGTTCCCCAGCCCAACACTATCTACACTTATTCTAATTCACCATTTCTAACCCCCAGTCCTTCTTGTCCCTCCACTTTAACACAATCGGCCCAGTCTCTTTCCTTTCGTAAACATTAGTCCATTCTTCTCTTCAGCGTGGCTTCTACAGTTTTGATTTCTTCATTTTATTTCTTTTTTTAATACTCTGCTTGTTAGTGAAATCATTTGACAATTTTCTCACTCTCCACCGCTTATTTCACTGAGCGTAATCCTCTGTATCTCCATCCATGTTGTTGTAAATGGCAGGGTTTGTTTTAGTCATATATCTGAATAATATCCCACTCTTCATTTGCTGATGGATACTTAGCATCACTATTGTTATCATTGTGGTAAATAATATAGGTGTGCACACGTCTCCTTTAAACTGGCTGCTGCTTTCTCTGTTACTCTGCATTTATTTTATGCATTCGTTCATTTAATTATATCTCATTATTCTGCAAGTACATGAATAAAATTATGCGTGCTAGGACCGGCCCATCACAAAGAACTCCAGGATTCTCATTTGCAGTCACACTCCGTAAGCATAGTAAGATACTGTAGAATCACTACATGTCTTCCGTGTTTTGTACAGGCATCCCCACAATGCCCATCTGCAGTATTCATGGAAATCATATAGCACGCTTTCTTTACCCCTACTTCCACCATCCATTCTCTCCTGTCCATCTCGGATCCTTTCCCTTTGGAATCTCTTAGTCCAATTTTCATTTCTGTGAATCGGATGATGTTTTGCTCCTTCAGTTTTTCTTTTTCCAACATCTCCACAGATGGCTCAAGTCACTTGACCCTTGCCTTTCTCCACCTCTTATGTCATGAGTATATTGCCCTCCTGCACCTTCCGAGTTTTTACAAATATTAGGATTTATTGTCATCTTATGGCTGAGTAATATTCAACTGAGAATATGTACCACAAATTCTTTACTCATTAATCTACTGATGGAAAGTTACCTGGGCTACTGTGCTTACTGCTGATAAACCCGCGGATGTATGTGCCTTTTTTAACTTGTCTGCTTCAATGGATTTATTGATATGTGTTTATTATTGAGTTGTTTGTTCACCGTTAATCTGCAATTGTATGTGTAACGTATTTCCTAGACCCCCAGTTCCTCGTTTCACCCAAAACGCCCGTGCAGTCACTTCCATCACCATAACAATGTACTGTAGTATTGCTAGTTGTCTTCTCTGTTGGACAGCACTCCACGTGCATCCATTCCCACATTATATATGCTAACTGAAATGCTCCATTTCTTCCACACATCCTTTCCCCTCCATTTCCAACCATCCTTCTCTGTCTCTTTCCCTTTGGTAACTGTGAATCTATTCTTATGTTCTGTGACACCGCTGTTTTTCTCCTTCAGCTTTTTCTTTTTTCTAATATTCCAAAGATGAGTGACATCATTTTACTTATATATGTAGGCCAGAATAGGTTATGTTTCTAAGATGTTGCAGCTCCACACGGCTGAGCTCTGCCCAACATATGCTAGTGGAGTTTGCAGGAACAGCCTTGTTGCCTGGAGATTCCATGATGTCACAGTGCGCCTCTTTCATAGAGACAGGATATGTAAGCTCAGATTAGCTGGTTCTCACTTCAGAGCATGCTACCCTGCACGGAGTTGGACTTTGGTAAGATGGGCGCTGACCACCTTGACAGGTTCAGCGGAAAAGGAAAAGAGATCCAAGATACTGCTTGTTTCTTTTGATTTTGGCACCAATACCACACAGTTACGTTAGCGCAATTATGGTAATTAGACAAACCCCGTTTTCAAATCCACACGTTATACAGCATAAGTGTCACTGTCCACGAGCCCCTTAATGCACTGTAGTAGCTCTACTGTTCTTTGCTGTTGTACTGCCTTCCTCGTGCCCACACACTCTCCACTTATGTGTGCTACACGTAATGCTCCATTTTACCTCTCATTCTTCCCTTTCCAGCCATTCCCCTCTTTCACTTTCCCCTTGGTAACCATTAGTCCACTCTTCAGTTCATTGAACCTGCCACTGTCTTGTTCCTTGAATATTTCTCTTTTTTTCTAACTCTCCACAGTAGAGTGACATCAATTGCCACTTGACTTTCTCTTCGTGGCTTATTTCACTGAGAACAATACCCACAAGTTCCATCCATGTTTTTGTAATTGCTAAGATTTGTTTTCTTCATATGGCTGAATAATATTCTACGTCCCATTTACTGATGAACATTTAACTTGGCTATTGTCAATACTTCTGTGAGAAACATATGGGTGCAATTTTCGTTTTTAACATGGGCTGCTGCATTCTGTTTATATATTTATAGATTTGTTTTTTTATATTTATTCATATATTCCTTTATTAATTCTGTAATAATTAATCTAAAATTACATGAGAATCATTAATTTTACAAGACCCACACTATAACCAAGATCAACCAGTTATGTCCCTGAAGTCACTGTCCATGAGCATTGTAAGATACTGTAGATTCCATCTCCCCCAATCCACATTAATAATGCTAATCATTATGCCTACCTTCTCCTTGCTTTCATATGTAACAACGCCACTCTCTTCCCCTTGGTAACTGTTACTCCAAACTTGTGTTCTGTGAATCTGCTGATATTTTGCTCCTTCAGTTTTATCTTGGCTCTTCGTCTCCACGCATGTGTTAAATCATTTGATACATTTCTTCTCTTCCTCACTTATTTCACTGAGCATAATATGTTCTAGCGCCATCCATGATGTAGCAAATGCTAGGATTTGTTTTCTTCTGATGGCTGAGTAACGATCCTTTCTGTATATGTACCACATCTTCTATACCCATTAATCTATTGATGCCCAATTAGCTCGGTTTCTTTGAATAGTAGTCTGATTATCATAGGGTTATATATGTCTTTATTAGCTGGGCACATTCATTGGTTTTATTGGATTCTTTAATTAATTTATTCTTTATTTACTTATTATTAAACTGTAAGTAAAAGTATAACGTGAGATTTTCTAGACTCCACCTGTCTCGAAATTCTTCCCAATGCCCCACTGCAGTCACTTCCATCAACAGAGCAATGTACTCTAGATTCACTGCCTGTCTTCACTGTTTGGTTAAGCCCTCACCACGCACCCACAAAAACATTACATGTGCTAATTATAATGCATCCTTTCCCTTCGCACTGTTATCCCTCCATTCTCCCATGTCCACCCTAGTCGTTTTTTCTTTGGTAACTGGTAGTTCATTCTTGATCTCTGTGTGTCTGCCACTATTTTGCTCCTTCAGTTCTTTCCGGCTTCTCTATCTGCACAGATTGGTCATATCGTTTGATACTTGTCCTCCTATCTTATTTCATTGAACATAAAACCCCGCTCTTTCATCTATGTTGTCACAAATGGGAGGATTTGTTTTCTTCTTATGGGTGAAAGGCAATTAATTGTTTATAAATACCACTTCTTCTGTATCCATTCAACTTCTGATGGAGACGGACCCGCTACTGTGAATAGTGCTGCGATAAACAAGGGGGTGCACATACCTTTTTTAAATTGGGCTACTGCATTATATCAACTTATCTATACTACTTACATTTCCTCTATGTATCTATCACCTATCATCTGACAATCTACCTTCTTGCTATCTCTCATCTATCATAGTCATCATTTATCTCTATCATCTATCATCTTTCTGCAACTATGATCTTCAATACGTTCTATGTGTATCTATCTTTTATTTCTCATGAATACACAACTACATGAGTAATATTGTTTACTACAACTTCCATCAACAATATATCCCCAGATATCCCATTGCGTTCACTATCCTCCAGTGCAGTAAAATAATGTAGAATCACTAGTCTTCTCTGTGACGTGCAGTCCTCCACGTTCCCCAGCCCAACACTATCTACACTTATTCTAATTCACCATTTCTAACCCCCAGTCCTTCTTGTCCCTCCACTTTAACACAATCGGCCCAGTCTCTTTCCTTTCGTAAACATTAGTCCATTCTTCTCTTCAGCGTGGCTTCTACAGTTTTGATTTCTTCATTTTATTTCTTTTTTTAATACTCTGCTTGTTAGTGAAATCATTTGACAATTTTCTCACTCTCCACCGCTTATTTCACTGAGCGTAATCCTCTGTATCTCCATCCATGTTGTTGTAAATGGCAGGGTTTGTTTTAGTCATATATCTGAATAATATCCCACTCTTCATTTGCTGATGGATACTTAGCATCACTATTGTTATCATTGTGGTAAATAATATAGGTGTGCACACGTCTCCTTTAAACTGGCTGCTGCTTTCTCTGTTACTCTGCATTTATTTTATGCATTCGTTCATTTAATTATATCTCATTATTCTGCAAGTACATGAATAAAATTATGCGTGCTAGGACCGGCCCATCACAAAGAACTCCAGGATTCTCATTTGCAGTCACACTCCGTAAGCATAGTAAGATACTGTAGAATCACTACATGTCTTCCGTGTTTTGTACAGGCATCCCCACAATGCCCATCTGCAGTATTCATGGAAATCATATAGCACGCTTTCTTTACCCCTACTTCCACCATCCATTCTCTCCTGTCCATCTCGGATCCTTTCCCTTTGGAATCTCTTAGTCCAATTTTCATTTCTGTGAATCGGATGATGTTTTGCTCCTTCAGTTTTTCTTTTTCCAACATCTCCACAGATGGCTCAAGTCACTTGACCCTTGCCTTTCTCCACCTCTTATGTCATGAGTATATTGCCCTCCTGCACCTTCCGAGTTTTTACAAATATTAGGATTTATTGTCATCTTATGGCTGAGTAATATTCAACTGAGAATATGTACCACAAATTCTTTACTCATTAATCTACTGATGGAAAGTTACCTGGGCTACTGTGCTTACTGCTGATAAACCCGCGGATGTATGTGCCTTTTTTAACTTGTCTGCTTCAATGGATTTATTGATATGTGTTTATTATTGAGTTGTTTGTTCACCGTTAATCTGCAATTGTATGTGTAACGTATTTCCTAGACCCCCAGTTCCTCGTTTCACCCAAAACGCCCGTGCAGTCACTTCCATCACCATAACAATGTACTGTAGTATTGCTAGTTGTCTTCTCTGTTGGACAGCACTCCACGTGCATCCATTCCCACATTATATATGCTAACTGAAATGCTCCATTTCTTCCACACATCCTTTCCCCTCCATTTCCAACCATCCTTCTCTGTCTCTTTCCCTTTGGTAACTGTGAATCTATTCTTATGTTCTGTGACACCGCTGTTTTTCTCCTTCAGCTTTTTCTTTTTTCTAATATTCCAAAGATGAGTGACATCATTTTACTTATATATGTAGGCCAGAATAGGTTATGTTTCTAAGATGTTGCAGCTCCACACGGCTGAGCTCTGCCCAACATATGCTAGTGGAGTTTGCAGGAACAGCCTTGTTGCCTGGAGATTCCATGATGTCACAGTGCGCCTCTTTCATAGAGACAGGATATGTAAGCTCAGATTAGCTGGTTCTCACTTCAGAGCATGCTACCCTGCACGGAGTTGGACTTTGGTAAGATGGGCGCTGACCACCTTGACAGGTTCAGCGGAAAAGGAAAAGAGATCCAAGATACTGCTTGTTTCTTTTGATTTTGGCACCAATACCACACAGTTACGTTAGCGCAATTATGGTAATTAGACAAACCCCGTTTTCAAATCCACACGTTATACAGCATAAGTGTCACTGTCCACGAGCCCCTTAATGCACTGTAGTAGCTCTACTGTTCTTTGCTGTTGTACTGCCTTCCTCGCGCCCACACACTCTCCACTTATGTGTGCTACACGTAATGCTCCATTTTACCTCTCATTCCTCCCTTTCCAGCCATTCCCCTCTTTCACTTTCCCCTTGGTAACCATTAGTCCACTCTTCAGTTCATTGAACCTGCCACTGTCTTGTTCCTTGACTATTTCTCTTTTTTTCTAACTCTCCACAGTAGAGTGACATCAATTGCCACTTGACTTTCTCTTCGTGGCTTATTTCACTGAGAACAATACCCACAAGTTCCATCCATGTTTTTGTAATTGCTAAGATTTGTTTTCTTCATATGGCTGAATAATATTCTACGTCCCATTTACTGATGAACATTTAGCTTGGCTATTGTCAATACTTCTGTGAGAAACATATGGGTGCAATTTTCGTTTTTAACATGGGCTGCTGCATTCTGTTTATATATTTATAGATTTGTTTTTTTATATTTATTCATATATTCCTTTATTAATTCTGTAATAATTAATCTAAAATTACATGAGAATCATTAATTTTACAAGACCCACACTATAACCAAGATCAACCAGTTATGTCCCTGAAGTCACTGTCCATGAGCATTGTAAGATACTGTAGATTCCATCTCCCCCAATCCACATTAATAATGCTAATCATTATGCCTACCTTCTCCTTGCTTTCATATGTAACAACGCCACTCTCTTCCCCTTGGTAACTGTTACTCCAAACTTGTGTTCTGTGAATCTGCTGATATTTTGCTCCTTCAGTTTTATCTTGGCTCTTCGTCTCCACGCATGTGTTAAATCATTTGATACATTTCTTCTCTTCCTCACTTATTTCACTGAGCATAATATGTTCTAGCGCCATCCATGATGTAGCAAATGCTAGGATTTGTTTTCTTCTGATGGCTGAGTAACGATCCTTTCTGTATATGTACCACATCTTCTATACCCATTAATCTATTGATGCCCAATTAGCTCGGTTTCTTTGAATAGTAGTCTGATTATCATAGGGTTATATATGTCTTTGTTAGCTGGGCACATTCATTGGTTTTATTGGATTCTTTAATTAATTTATTCTTTATTTACTTATTATTAAACTGTAAGTAAAAGTATAACGTGAGATTTTCTAGACTCCACCTGTCTCGAAATTCTTCCCAATGCCCCACTGCAGTCACTTCCATCAACAGAGCAATGTACTCTAGATTCACTGCCTGTCTTCACTGTTTGGTTAAGCCCTCACCACGCACCCACAAAAACATTACATGTGCTAATTATAATGCATCCTTTCCCTTCGCACTGTTATCCCTCCATTCTCCCATGTCCACCCTAGTCGTTTTTTCTTTGGTAACTGGTAGTTCATTCTTGATCTCTGTGTGTCTGCCACTATTTTGCTCCTTCAGTTCTTTCCGGCTTCTCTATCTGCACAGATTGGTCATATCGTTTGATACTTGTCCTCCTATCTTATTTCATTGAACATAAAACCCCGCTCTTTCATCTATGTTGTCACAAATGGGAGGATTTGTTTTCTTCTTATGGGTGAAAGGCAATTAATTGTTTATAAATACCACTTCTTCTGTATCCATTCAACTTCTGATGGAGACGGACCCGCTACTGTGAATAGTGCTGCGATAAACAAGGGGGTGCACATACCTTTTTTAAATTGGGCTACTGCATTATATCTACTTATCTATACTACTTACATTTCCTCTATGTATCTATCACCTATCATCTGACAATCTACCTTCTTGCTATCTCTCATCTATCATAGTCATCATTTATCTCTATCATCTATCATCTTTCTGCAACTATGATCTTCAATACGTTCTATGTGTATCTATCTTTTATTTCTCATGAATAAACAACTACATGAGTAATATTGTTTACTACAACTTCCATCAACAATATATCCTCAGATATCCCATTGCGTTCACTATCCTCCAGTGCAGTAAAATAATGTAGAATCACTAGTCTTCTCTGTGACGTGCAGTCCTCCACGTTCCCCAGCCCAACACTATCTACACTTATTCTAATTCACCATTTCTAACCCCCAGTCCTTCTTGTCCCTCCACTTTAACACAATCGGCCCAGTCTCTTTCCTTTCGTAAACATTAGTCCATTCTTCTCTTCAGCGTGGCTTCTACAGTTTTGATTTCTTCATTTTATTTCTTTTTTTAATACTCTGCTTGTTAGTGAAATCATTTGACAATTTTCTCACTCTCCACCGCTTATTTCACTGAGCGTAATCCTCTGTATCTCCATCCATGTTGTTGTAAATGGCAGGGTTTGTTTTAGTCATATATCTGAATAATATCCCACTCTTCATTTGCTGATGGATACTTAGCATCACTATTGTTATCATTGTGGTAAATAATATAGGTGTGCACACGTCTCCTTTAAACTGGCTGCTGCTTTCTCTGTTACTCTGCATTTATTTTATGCATTCGTTCATTTAATTATATCTCATTATTCTACAAGTACATGAATAAAATTATGCGTGCTAGGACCGGCCCATCACAAAGAACTCCAGGATTCTCATTTGCAGTCACACTCCGTAAGCATAGTAAGATACTGTAGAATCACTACATGTCTTCCGTGTTTTGTACAGGCATCCCCACAATGCCCATCTGCAGTATTCATGGAAATCATATAGCACGCTTTCTTTACCCCTACTTCCACCATCCATTCTCTCCTGTCCATCTCGGATCCTTTCCCTTTGGAATCTCTTAGTCCAATTTTCATTTCTGTGAATCGGATGATGTTTTGCTCCTTCAGTTTTTCTTTTTCCAACATCTCCACAGATGGCTCAAGTCACTTGACCCTTGCCTTTCTCCACCTCTTATGTCATGAGTATATTGCCCTCCTGCACCTTCCGAGTTTTTACAAATATTAGGATTTATTGTCATCTTATGGCTGAGTAATATTCAACTGAGAATATGTACCACAAATTCTTTACTCATTAATCTACTGATGGAAAGTTACCTGGGCTACTGTGCTTACTGCTGATAAACCCGCGGATGTATGTGCCTTTTTTAACTTGTCTGCTTCAATGGATTTATTGATATGTGTTTATTATTGAGTTGTTTGTTCACCGTTAATCTGCAATTGTATGTGTAACGTATTTCCTAGACCCCCAGTTCCTCGTTTCACCCAAAACGCCCGTGCAGTCACTTCCATCACCATAACAATGTACTGTAGTATTGCTAGTTGTCTTCTCTGTTGGACAGCACTCCACGTGCATCCATTCCCACATTATATATGCTAACTGAAATGCTCCATTTCTTCCACACATCCTTTCCCCTCCATTTCCAACCATCCTTCTCTGTCTCTTTCCCTTTGGTAACTGTGAATCTATTCTTATGTTCTGTGACACCGCTGTTTTTCTCCTTCAGCTTTTTCTTTTTTCTAATATTCCAAAGATGAGTGACATCATTTTACTTATATATGTAGGCCAGAATAGGTTATGTTTCTAAGATGTTGCAGCTCCACACGGCTGAGCTCTGCCCAACATATGCTAGTGGAGTTTGCAGGAACAGCCTTGTTGCCTGGAGATTCCATGATGTCACAGTGCACCTCTTTCATAGAGACAGGATATGTAAGCTCAGATTAGCTGGTTCTCACTTCAGAGCATGCTACCCTGCACGGAGTTGGACTTTGGTAAGATGGGCGCTGACCACCTTGACAGGTTCAGCGGAAAAGGAAAAGAGATCCAAGATACTGCTTGTTTCTTTTGATTTTGGCACCAATACCACACAGTTACGTTAGCGCAATTATGGTAATTAGACAAACCCCGTTTTCAAATCCACACGTTATACAGCATAAGTGTCACTGTCCACGAGCCCCTTAATGCACTGTAGTAGCTCTACTGTTCTTTGCTGTTGTACTGCCTTCCTCGCGCCCACACACTCTCCACTTATGTGTGCTACACGTAATGCTCCATTTTACCTCTCATTCCTCCCTTTCCAGCCATTCCCCTCTTTCACTTTCCCCTTGGTAACCATTAGTCCACTCTTCAGTTCATTGAACCTGCCACTGTCTTGTTCCTTGACTATTTCTCTTTTTTTCTAACTCTCCACAGTAGAGTGACATCAATTGCCACTTGACTTTCTCTTCGTGGCTTATTTCACTGAGAACAATACCCACAAGTTCCATCCATGTTTTTGTAATTGCTAAGATTTGTTTTCTTCATATGGCTGAATAATATTCTACGTCCCATTTACTGATGAACATTTAGCTTGGCTATTGTCAATACTTCTGTGAGAAACATATGGGTGCAATTTTCGTTTTTAACATGGGCTGCTGCATTCTGTTTATATATTTATAGATTTGTTTTTTATATTTATTCATATATTCCTTTATTAATTCTGTAATAATTAATCTAAAATTACATGAGAATCATTAATTTTACAAGACCCACACTATAACCAAGATCAACCAGTTATGTCCCTGAAGTCACTGTCCATGAGCATTGTAAGATACTGTAGATTCCATCTCCCCCAATCCACATTAATAATGCTAATCATTATGCCTACCTTCTCCTTGCTTTCATATGTAACAACGCCACTCTCTTCCCCTTGGTAACTGTTACTCCAAACTTGTGTTCTGTGAATCTGCTGATATTTTGCTCCTTCAGTTTTATCTTGGCTCTTCGTCTCCACGCATGTGTTAAATCATTTGATACATTTCTTCTCTTCCTCACTTATTTCACTGAGCATAATATGTTCTAGCGCCATCCATGATGTAGCAAATGCTAGGATTTGTTTTCTTCTGATGGCTGAGTAACGATCCTTTCTGTATATGTACCACATCTTCTATACCCATTAATCTATTGATGCCCAATTAGCTCGGTTTCTTTGAATAGTAGTCTGATTATCATAGGGTTATATATGTCTTTGTTAGCTGGGCACATTCATTGGTTTTATTGGATTCTTTAATTAATTTATTCTTTATTTACTTATTATTAAACTGTAAGTAAAAGTATAACGTGAGATTTTCTAGACTCCACCTGTCTCGAAATTCTTCCCATTGCCCCACTGCAGTCACTTCCATCAACAGAGCAATGTACTCTAGATTCACTGCCTGTCTTCACTGTTTGGTTAAGCCCTCACCACGCACCCACAAAAACATTACATGTGCTAATTATAATGCATCCTTTCCCTTCGCACTCTTATCCCTCCATTCTCCCATGTCCACCCTAGTCGTTTTTTCTTTGGTAACTGGTAGTTCATTCTTGATCTCTGTGTGTCTGCCACTATTTTGCTCCTTCAGTTCTTTCCGGCTTCTCTATCTGCACAGATTGGTCATATCGTTTGATACTTGTCCTCCTATCTTATTTCATTGAACATAAAACCCCGCTCTTTCATCTATGTTGTCACAAATGGGAGGATTTGTTTTCTTCTTATGGGTGAAAGGCAATTAATTGTTTATAAATACCACTTCTTCTGTATCCATTCAACTTCTGATGGAGACGGACCCGCTACTGTGAATAGTGCTGCGATAAACAAGGGGGTGCACATACCTTTTTTAAATTGGGCTACTGCATTATATCTACTTATCTATACTACTTACATTTCCTCTATGTATCTATCACCTATCATCTGACAATCTACCTTCTTGCTATCTCTCATCTATCATAGTCATCATTTATCTCTATCATCTATCATCTTTCTGCAACTATGATCTTCAATACGTTCTATGTGTATCTATCTTTTATTTCTCATGAATAAACAACTACATGAGTAATATTGTTTACTACAACTTCCATCAACAATATATCCCCAGATATCCCATTGCGTTCACTATCCTCCAGTGCAGTAAAATAATGTAGAATCACTAGTCTTCTCTGTGACGTGCAGTCCTCCACGTTCCCCAGCCCAACACTATCTACACTTATTCTAATTCACCATTTCTAACCCCCAGTCCTTCTTGTCCCTCCACTTTAACACAATCGGCCCAGTCTCTTTCCTTTCGTAAACATTAGTCCATTCTTCTCTTC
Source organism: Manis pentadactyla (assembly GCF_030020395.1). Taxonomy (NCBI): domain Eukaryota; kingdom Metazoa; phylum Chordata; class Mammalia; order Pholidota; family Manidae; genus Manis; species Manis pentadactyla. Next base: position 14,063,756 of record NC_080039.1, read on the forward strand.
AGCGTGGCTTCTACAGTTTTGATTTCTTCATTTTATTTCTTTTTTTAATACTCTGCTTGTTAGTGAAATCATTTGACAATTTTCTCACTCTCCACCGCTTATTTCACTGAGCGTAATCCTCTGTATCTCCATCCATGTTGTTGTAAATGGCAGGGTTTGTTTTAGTCATATATCTGAATAATATCCCACTCTTCATTTGCTGATGGATACTTAGCATCACTATTGTTATCATTGTGGTAAATAATATAGGTGTGCACACGTCTCCTTTAAACTGGCTGCTGCTTTCTCTGTTACTCTGCATTTATTTTATGCATTCGTTCATTTAATTATATCTCATTATTCTACAAGTACATGAATAAAATTATGCGTGCTAGGACCGGCCCATCACAAAGAACTCCAGGATTCTCATTTGCAGTCACACTCCGTAAGCATAGTAAGATACTGTAGAATCACTACATGTCTTCCGTGTTTTGTACAGGCATCCCCACAATGCCCATCTGCAGTATTCATGGAAATCATATAGCACGCTTTCTTTACCCCTACTTCCACCATCCATTCTCTCCTGTCCATCTCGGATCCTTTCCCTTTGGAATCTCTTAGTCCAATTTTCATTTCTGTGAATCGGATGATGTTTTGCTCCTTCAGTTTTACTTTTTCCAACATCTCCACAGATGGCTCAAGTCACTTGACCCTTGCCTTTCTCCACCTCTTATGTCATGAGTATATTGCCCTCCTGCACCTTCCGAGTTTTTACAAATATTAGGATTTATTGTCATCTTATGGCTGAGTAATATTCAACTGAGAATATGTACCACAAATTCTTTACTCATTAATCTACTGATGGAAAGTTACCTGGGCTACTGTGCTTACTGCTGATAAACCCGCGGATGTATGTGCCTTTTTTAACTTGTCTGCTTCAATGGATTTATTGATATGTGTTTATTATTGAGTTGTTTGTTCACCGTTAATCTGCAATTGTATGTGTAACGTATTTCCTAGACCCCCAGTTCCTCGTTTCACCCAAAACGCCCGTGCAGTCACTTCCATCACCATAACAATGTACTGTAGTATTGCTAGTTGTCTTCTCTGTTGGACAGCACTCCACGTGCATCCATTCCCACATTATATATGCTAACTGAAATGCTCCATTTCTTCCACACATCCTTTCCCCTCCATTTCCAACCATCCTTCTCTGTCTCTTTCCCTTTGGTAACTGTGAATCTATTCTTATGTTCTGTGACACCGCTGTTTTTCTCCTTCAGCTTTTTCTTTTTTCTAATATTCCAAAGATGAGTGACATCATTTTACTTATATATGTAGGCCAGAATAGGTTATGTTTCTAAGATGTTGCAGCTCCACACGGCTGAGCTCTGCCCAACATATGCTAGTGGAGTTTGCAGGAACAGCCTTGTTGCCTGGAGATTCCATGATGTCACAGTGCGCCTCTTTCATAGAGACAGGATATGTAAGCTCAGATTAGCTGGTTCTCACTTCAGAGCATGCTACCCTGCACGGAGTTGGACTTTGGTAAGATGGGCGCTGACCACCTTGACAGGTTCAGCGGAAAAGGAAAAGAGATCCAAGATACTGCTTGTTTCTTTTGATTTTGGCACCAATACCACACAGTTACGTTAGCGCAATTATGGTAATTAGACAAACCCCGTTTTCAAATCCACACGTTATACAGCATAAGTGTCACTGTCCACGAGCCCCTTAATGCACTGTAGTAGCTCTACTGTTCTTTGCTGTTGTACTGCCTTCCTCGCGCCCACACACTCTCCACTTATGTGTGCTACACGTAATGCTCCATTTTACCTCTCATTCCTCCCTTTCCAGCCATTCCCCTCTTTCACTTTCCCCTTGGTAACCATTAGTCCACTCTTCAGTTCATTGAACCTGCCACTGTCTTGTTCCTTGACTATTTCTCTTTTTTTCTAACTCTCCACAGTAGAGTGACATCAATTGCCACTTGACTTTCTCTTCGTGGCTTATTTCACTGAGAACAATACCCACAAGTTCCATCCATGTTTTTGTAATTGCTAAGATTTGTTTTCTTCATATGGCTGAATAATATTCTACGTCCCATTTACTGATGAACATTTAGCTTGGCTATTGTCAATACTTCTGTGAGAAACATATGGGTGCAATTTTCGTTTTTAACATGGGCTGCTGCATTCTGTTTATATATTTATAGATTTGTTTTTTTATATTTATTCATATATTCCTTTATTAATTCTGTAATAATTAATCTAAAATTACATGAGAATCATTAATTTTACAAGACCCACACTATAACCAAGATCAACCAGTTATGTCCCTGAAGTCACTGTCCATGAGCATTGTAAGATACTGTAGATTCCATCTCCCCCAATCCACATTAATAATGCTAATCATTATGCCTACCTTCTCCTTGCTTTCATATGTAACAACGCCACTCTCTTCCCCTTGGTAACTGTTACTCCAAACTTGTGTTCTGTGAATCTGCTGATATTTTGCTCCTTCAGTTTTATCTTGGCTCTTCGTCTCCACGCATGTGTTAAATCATTTGATACATTTCTTCTCTTCCTCACTTATTTCACTGAGCATAATATGTTCTAGCGCCATCCATGATGTAGCAAATGCTAGGATTTGTTTTCTTCTGATGGCTGAGTAACGATCCTTTCTGTATATGTACCACATCTTCTATACCCATTAATCTATTGATGCCCAATTAGCTCGGTTTCTTTGAATAGTAGTCTGATTATCATAGGGTTATATATGTCTTTGTTAGCTGGGCACATTCATTGGTTTTATTGGATTCTTTAATTAATTTATTCTTTATTTACTTATTATTAAACTGTAAGTAAAAGTATAACGTGAGATTTTCTAGACTCCACCTGTCTCGAAATTCTTCCCAATGCCCCACTGCAGTCACTTCCATCAACAGAGCAATGTACTCTAGATTCACTGCCTGTCTTCACTGTTTGGTTAAGCCCTCACCACGCACCCACAAAAACATTACATGTGCTAATTATAATGCATCCTTTCCCTTCGCACTGTTATCCCTCCATTCTCCCATGTCCACCCTAGTCGTTTTTTCTTTGGTAACTGGTAGTTCATTCTTGATCTCTGTGTGTCTGCCACTATTTTGCTCCTTCAGTTCTTTCCGGCTTCTCTATCTGCACAGATTGGTCATATCGTTTGATACTTGTCCTCCTATCTTATTTCATTGAACATAAAACCCCGCTCTTTCATCTATGTTGTCACAAATGGGAGGATTTGTTTTCTTCTTATGGGTGAAAGGCAATTAATTGTTTATAAATACCACTTCTTCTGTATCCATTCAACTTCTGATGGAGACGGACCCGCTACTGTGAATAGTGCTGCGATAAACAAGGGGGTGCACATACCTTTTTTAAATTGGGCTACTGCATTATATCTACTTATCTATACTACTTACATTTCCTCTATGTATCTATCACCTATCATCTGACAATCTACCTTCTTGCTATCTCTCATCTATCATAGTCATCATTTATCTCTATCATCTATCATCTTTCTGCAACTATGATCTTCAATACGTTCTATGTGTATCTATCTTTTATTTCTCATGAATAAACAACTACATGAGTAATATTGTTTACTACAACTTCCATCAACAATATATCCTCAGATATCCCATTGCGTTCACTATCCTCCAGTGCAGTAAAATAATGTAGAATCACTAGTCTTCTCTGTGACGTGCAGTCCTCCACGTTCCCCAGCCCAACACTATCTACACTTATTCTAATTCACCATTTCTAACCCCCAGTCCTTCTTGTCCCTCCACTTTAACACAATCGGCCCAGTCTCTTTCCTTTCGTAAACATTAGTCCATTCTTCTCTTCAGCGTGGCTTCTACAGTTTTGATTTCTTCATTTTATTTCTTTTTTTAATACTCTGCTTGTTAGTGAAATCATTTGACAATTTTCTCACTCTCCACCGCTTATTTCACTGAGCGTAATCCTCTGTATCTCCATCCATGTTGTTGTAAATGGCAGGGTTTGTTTTAGTCATATATCTGAATAATATCCCACTCTTCATTTGCTGATGGATACTTAGCATCACTATTGTTATCATTGTGGTAAATAATATAGGTGTGCACACGTCTCCTTTAAACTGGCTGCTGCTTTCTCTGTTACTCTGCATTTATTTTATGCATTCGTTCATTTAATTATATCTCATTATTCTACAAGTACATGAATAAAATTATGCGTGCTAGGACCGGCCCATCACAAAGAACTCCAGGATTCTCATTTGCAGTCACACTCCGTAAGCATAGTAAGATACTGTAGAATCACTACATGTCTTCCGTGTTTTGTACAGGCATCCCCACAATGCCCATCTGCAGTATTCATGGAAATCATATAGCACGCTTTCTTTACCCCTACTTCCACCATCCATTCTCTCCTGTCCATCTCGGATCCTTTCCCTTTGGAATCTCTTAGTCCAATTTTCATTTCTGTGAATCGGATGATGTTTTGCTCCTTCAGTTTTTCTTTTTCCAACATCTCCACAGATGGCTCAAGTCACTTGACCCTTGCCTTTCTCCACCTCTTATGTCATGAGTATATTGCCCTCCTGCACCTTCCGAGTTTTTACAAATATTAGGATTTATTGTCATCTTATGGCTGAGTAATATTCAACTGAGAATATGTACCACAAATTCTTTACTCATTAATCTACTGATGGAAAGTTACCTGGGCTACTGTGCTTACTGCTGATAAACCCGCGGATGTATGTGCCTTTTTTAACTTGTCTGCTTCAATGGATTTATTGATATGTGTTTATTATTGAGTTGTTTGTTCACCGTTAATCTGCAATTGTATGTGTAACGTATTTCCTAGACCCCCAGTTCCTCGTTTCACCCAAAACGCCCGTGCAGTCACTTCCATCACCATAACAATGTACTGTAGTATTGCTAGTTGTCTTCTCTGTTGGACAGCACTCCACGTGCATCCATTCCCACATTATATATGCTAACTGAAATGCTCCATTTCTTCCACACATCCTTTCCCCTCCATTTCCAACCATCCTTCTCTGTCTCTTTCCCTTTGGTAACTGTGAATCTATTCTTATGTTCTGTGACACCGCTGTTTTTCTCCTTCAGCTTTTTCTTTTTTCTAATATTCCAAAGATGAGTGACATCATTTTACTTATATATGTAGGCCAGAATAGGTTATGTTTCTAAGATGTTGCAGCTCCACACGGCTGAGCTCTGCCCAACATATGCTAGTGGAGTTTGCAGGAACAGCCTTGTTGCCTGGAGATTCCATGATGTCACAGTGCACCTCTTTCATAGAGACAGGATATGTAAGCTCAGATTAGCTGGTTCTCACTTCAGAGCATGCTACCCTGCACGGAGTTGGACTTTGGTAAGATGGGCGCTGACCACCTTGACAGGTTCAGCGGAAAAGGAAAAGAGATCCAAGATACTGCTTGTTTCTTTTGATTTTGGCACCAATACCACACAGTTACGTTAGCGCAATTATGGTAATTAGACAAACCCCGTTTTCAAATCCACACGTTATACAGCATAAGTGTCACTGTCCACGAGCCCCTTAATGCACTGTAGTAGCTCTACTGTTCTTTGCTGTTGTACTGCCTTCCTCGCGCCCACACACTCTCCACTTATGTGTGCTACACGTAATGCTCCATTTTACCTCTCATTCCTCCCTTTCCAGCCATTCCCCTCTTTCACTTTCCCCTTGGTAACCATTAGTCCACTCTTCAGTTCATTGAACCTGCCACTGTCTTGTTCCTTGACTATTTCTCTTTTTTTCTAACTCTCCACAGTAGAGTGACATCAATTGCCACTTGACTTTCTCTTCGTGGCTTATTTCACTGAGAACAATACCCACAAGTTCCATCCATGTTTTTGTAATTGCTAAGATTTGTTTTCTTCATATGGCTGAATAATATTCTACGTCCCATTTACTGATGAACATTTAGCTTGGCTATTGTCAATACTTCTGTGAGAAACATATGGGTGCAATTTTCGTTTTTAACATGGGCTGCTGCATTCTGTTTATATATTTATAGATTTGTTTTTTTATATTTATTCATATATTCCTTTATTAATTCTGTAATAATTAATCTAAAATTACATGAGAATCATTAATTTTACAAGACCCACACTATAACCAAGATCAACCAGTTATGTCCCTGAAGTCACTGTCCATGAGCATTGTAAGATACTGTAGATTCCATCTCCCCCAATCCACATTAATAATGCTAATCATTATGCCTACCTTCTCCTTGCTTTCATATGTAACAACGCCACTCTCTTCCCCTTGGTAACTGTTACTCCAAACTTGTGTTCTGTGAATCTGCTGATATTTTGCTCCTTCAGTTTTATCTTGGCTCTTCGTCTCCACGCATGTGTTAAATCATTTGATACATTTCTTCTCTTCCTCACTTATTTCACTGAGCATAATATGTTCTAGCGCCATCCATGATGTAGCAAATGCTAGGATTTGTTTTCTTCTGATGGCTGAGTAACGATCCTTTCTGTATATGTACCACATCTTCTATACCCATTAATCTATTGATGCCCAATTAGCTCGGTTTCTTTGAATAGTAGTCTGATTATCATAGGGTTATATATGTCTTTGTTAGCTGGGCACATTCATTGGTTTTATTGGATTCTTTAATTAATTTATTCTTTATTTACTTATTATTAAACTGTAAGTAAAAGTATAACGTGAGATTTTCTAGACTCCACCTGTCTCGAAATTCTTCCCATTGCCCCACTGTAGTCACTTCCATCAACAGAGCAATGTACTCTAGATTCACTGCCTGTCTTCACTGTTTGGTTAAGCCCTCACCACGCACCCACAAAAACATTACATGTGCTAATTATAATGCATCCTTTCCCTTCGCACTCTTATCCCTCCATTCTCCCATGTCCACCCTAGTCGTTTTTTCTTTGGTAACTGGTAGTTCATTCTTGATCTCTGTGTGTCTGCCACTATTTTGCTCCTTCAGTTCTTTCCGGCTTCTCTATCTGCACAGATTGGTCATATCGTTTGATACTTGTCCTCCTATCTTATTTCATTGAACATAAAACCCCGCTCTTTCATCTATGTTGTCACAAATGGGAGGATTTGTTTTCTTCTTATGGGTGAAAGGCAATTAATTGTTTATAAATACCACTTCTTCTGTATCCATTCAACTTCTGATGGAGACGGACCCGCTACTGTGAATAGTGCTGCGATAAACAAGGGGGTGCACATACCTTTTTTAAATTGGGCTACTGCATTATATCTACTTATCTATACTACTTACATTTCCTCTATGTATCTATCACCTATCATCTGACAATCTACCTTCTTGCTATCTCTCATCTATCATAGTCATCATTTATCTCTATCATCTATCATCTTTCTGCAACTATGATCTTCAATACGTTCTATGTGTATCTATCTTTTATTTCTCATGAATAAACAACTACATGAGTAATATTGTTTACTACAACTTCCATCAACAATATATCCCCAGATATCCCATTGCGTTCACTATCCTCCAGTGCAGTAAAATAATGTAGAATCACTAGTCTTCTCTGTGACGTGCAGTCCTCCACGTTCCCCAGCCCAACACTATCTACACTTATTCTAATTCACCATTTCTAACCCCCAGTCCTTCTTGTCCCTCCACTTTAACACAATCGGCCCAGTCTCTTTCCTTTCGTAAACATTAGTCCATTCTTCTCTTCAGCGTGGCTTCTACAGTTTTGATTTCTTCATTTTATTTCTTTTTTTAATACTCTGCTTGTTAGTGAAATCATTTGACAATTTTCTCACTCTCCACCGCTTATTTCACTGAGCGTAATCCTCTGTATCTCCATCCATGTTGTTGTAAATGGCAGGGTTTGTTTTAGTCATATATCTGAATAATATCCCACTCTTCATTTGCTGATGGATACTTAGCATCACTATTGTTATCATTGTGGTAAATAATATAGGTGTGCACACGTCTCCTTTAAACTGGCTGCTGCTTTCTCTGTTACTCTGCATTTATTTTATGCATTCGTTCATTTAATTATATCTCATTATTCTACAAGTACATGAATAAAATTATGCGTGCTAGGACCGGCCCATCACAAAGAACTCCAGGATTCTCATTTGCAGTCACACTCCGTAAGCATAGTAAGATACTGTAGAATCACTACATGTCTTCCGTGTTTTGTACAGGCATCCCCACAATGCCCATCTGCAGTATTCATGGAAATCATATAGCACGCTTTCTTTACCCCTACTTCCACCATCCATTCTCTCCTGTCCATCTCGGATCCTTTCCCTTTGGAATCTCTTAGTCCAATTTTCATTTCTGTGAATCGGATGATGTTTTGCTCCTTCAGTTTTACTTTTTCCAACATCTCCACAGATGGCTCAAGTCACTTGACCCTTGCCTTTCTCCACCTCTTATGTCATGAGTATATTGCCCTCCTGCACCTTCCGAGTTTTTACAAATATTAGGATTTATTGTCATCTTATGGCTGAGTAATATTCAACTGAGAATATGTACCACAAATTCTTTACTCATTAATCTACTGATGGAAAGTTACCTGGGCTACTGTGCTTACTGCTGATAAACCCGCGGATGTATGTGCCTTTTTTAACTTGTCTGCTTCAATGGATTTATTGATATGTGTTTATTATTGAGTTGTTTGTTCACCGTTAATCTGCAATTGTATGTGTAACGTATTTCCTAGACCCCCAGTTCCTCGTTTCACCCAAAACGCCCGTGCAGTCACTTCCATCACCATAACAATGTACTGTAGTATTGCTAGTTGTCTTCTCTGTTGGACAGCACTCCACGTGCATCCATTCCCACATTATATATGCTAACTGAAATGCTCCATTTCTTCCACACATCCTTTCCCCTCCATTTCCAACCATCCTTCTCTGTCTCTTTCCCTTTGGTAACTGTGAATCTATTCTTATGTTCTGTGACACCGCTGTTTTTCTCCTTCAGCTTTTTCTTTTTTCTAATATTCCAAAGATGAGTGACATCATTTTACTTATATATGTAGGCCAGAATAGGTTATGTTTCTAAGATGTTGCAGCTCCACACGGCTGAGCTCTGCCCAACATATGCTAGTGGAGTTTGCAGGAACAGCCTTGTTGCCTGGAGATTCCATGATGTCACAGTGCGCCTCTTTCATAGAGACAGGATATGTAAGCTCAGATTAGCTGGTTCTCACTTCAGAGCATGCTACCCTGCACGGAGTTGGACTTTGGTAAGATGGGCGCTGACCACCTTGACAGGTTCAGCGGAAAAGGAAAAGAGATCCAAGATACTGCTTGTTTCTTTTGATTTTGGCACCAATACCACACAGTTACGTTAGCGCAATTATGGTAATTAGACAAACCCCGTTTTCAAATCCACACGTTATACAGCATAAGTGTCACTGTCCACGAGCCCCTTAATGCACTGTAGTAGCTCTACTGTTCTTTGCTGTTGTACTGCCTTCCTCGCGCCCACACACTCTCCACTTATGTGTGCTACACGTAATGCTCCATTTTACCTCTCATTCCTCCCTTTCCAGCCATTCCCCTCTTTCACTTTCCCCTTGGTAACCATTAGTCCACTCTTCAGTTCATTGAACCTGCCACTGTCTTGTTCCTTGACTATTTCTCTTTTTTTCTAACTCTCCACAGTAGAGTGACATCAATTGCCACTTGACTTTCTCTTCGTGGCTTATTTCACTGAGAACAATACCCACAAGTTCCATCCATGTTTTTGTAATTGCTAAGATTTGTTTTCTTCATATGGCTGAATAATATTCTACGTCCCATTTACTGATGAACATTTAGCTTGGCTATTGTCAATACTTCTGTGAGAAACATATGGGTGCAATTTTCGTTTTTAACATGGGCTGCTGCATTCTGTTTATATATTTATAGATTTGTTTTTTTATATTTATTCATATATTCCTTTATTAATTCTGTAATAATTAATCTAAAATTACATGAGAATCATTAATTTTACAAGACCCACACTATAACCAAGATCAACCAGTTATGTCCCTGAAGTCACTGTCCATGAGCATTGTAAGATACTGTAGATTCCATCTCCCCCAATCCACATTAATAATGCTAATCATTATGCCTACCTTCTCCTTGCTTTCATATGTAACAACGCCACTCTCTTCCCCTTGGTAACTGTTACTCCAAACTTGTGTTCTGTGAATCTGCTGATATTTTGCTCCTTCAGTTTTATCTTGGCTCTTCGTCTCCACGCATGTGTTAAATCATTTGATACATTTCTTCTCTTCCTCACTTATTTCACTGAGCATAATATGTTCTAGCGCCATCCATGATGTAGCAAATGCTAGGATTTGTTTTCTTCTGATGGCTGAGTAACGATCCTTTCTGTATATGTACCACATCTTCTATACCCATTAATCTATTGATGCCCAATTAGCTCGGTTTCTTTGAATAGTAGTCTGATTATCATAGGGTTATATATGTCTTTGTTAGCTGGGCACATTCATTGGTTTTATTGGATTCTTTAATTAATTTATTCTTTATTTACTTATTATTAAACTGTAAGTAAAAGTATAACGTGAGATTTTCTAGACTCCACCTGTCTCGAAATTCTTCCCATTGCCCCACTGCAGTCACTTCCATCAACAGAGCAATGTACTCTAGATTCACTGCCTGTCTTCACTGTTTGGTTAAGCCCTCACCACGCACCCACAAAAACATTACATGTGCTAATTATAATGCATCCTTTCCCTTCGCACTGTTATCCCTCCATTCTCCCATGTCCACCCTAGTCGTTTTTTCTTTGGTAACTGGTAGTTCATTCTTGATCTCTGTGTGTCTGCCACTATTTTGCTCCTTCAGTTCTTTCCGGCTTCTCTATCTGCACAGATTGGTCATATCGTTTGATACTTGTCCTCCTATCTTATTTCATTGAACATAAAACCCCGCTCTTTCATCTATGTTGTCACAAATGGGAGGATTTGTTTTCTTCTTATGGGTGAAAGGCAATTAATTGTTTATAAATACCACTTCTTCTGTATCCATTCAACTTCTGATGGAGACGGACCCGCTACTGTGAATAGTGCTGCGATAAACAAGGGGGTGCACATACCTTTTTTAAATTGGGCTACTGCATTATATCTACTTATCTATACTACTTACATTTCCTCTATGTATCTATCACCTATCATCTGACAATCTACCTTCTTGCTATCTCTCATCTATCATAGTCATCATTTATCTCTATCATCTATCATCTTTCTGCAACTATGATCTTCAATACGTTCTATGTGTATCTATCTTTTATTTCTCATGAATAAACAACTACATGAGTAATATTGTTTACTACAACTTCCATCAACAATATATCCCCAGATATCCCATTGCGTTCACTATCCTCCAGTGCAGTAAAATAATGTAGAATCACTAGTCTTCTCTGTGACGTGCAGTCCTCCACGTTCCCCAGCCCAACACTATCTACACTTATTCTAATTCACCATTTCTAACCCCCAGTCCTTCTTGTCCCTCCACTTTAACACAATCGGCCCAGTCTCTTTCCTTTCGTAAACATTAGTCCATTCTTCTCTTCAGCGTGGCTTCTACAGTTTTGATTTCTTCATTTTATTTCTTTTTTTAATACTCTGCTTGTTAGTGAAATCATTTGACAATTTTCTCACTCTCCACCGCTTATTTCACTGAGCGTAATCCTCTGTATCTCCATCCATGTTGTTGTAAATGGCAGGGTTTGTTTTAGTCATATATCTGAATAATATCCCACTCTTCATTTGCTGATGGATACTTAGCATCACTATTGTTATCATTGTGGTAAATAATATAGGTGTGCACACGTCTCCTTTAAACTGGCTGCTGCTTTCTCTGTTACTCTGCATTTATTTTATGCATTCGTTCATTTAATTATATCTCATTATTCTACAAGTACATGAATAAAATTATGCGTGCTAGGACCGGCCCATCACAAAGAACTCCAGGATTCTCATTTGCAGTCACACTCCGTAAGCATAGTAAGATACTGTAGAATCACTACATGTCTTCCGTGTTTTGTACAGGCATCCCCACAATGCCCATCTGCAGTATTCATGGAAATCATATAGCACGCTTTCTTTACCCCTACTTCCACCATCCATTCTCTCCTGTCCATCTCGGATCCTTTCCCTTTGGAATCTCTTAGTCCAATTTTCATTTCTGTGAATCGGATGATGTTTTGCTCCTTCAGTTTTTCTTTTTCCAACATCTCCACAGATGGCTCAAGTCACTTGACCCTTGCCTTTCTCCACCTCTTATGTCATGAGTATATTGCCCTCCTGCACCTTCCGAGTTTTTACAAATATTAGGATTTATTGTCATCTTATGGCTGAGTAATATTCAACTGAGAATATGTACCACAAATTCTTTACTCATTAATCTACTGATGGAAAGTTACCTGGGCTACTGTGCTTACTGCTGATAAACCCGCGGATGTATGTGCCTTTTTTAACTTGTCTGCTTCAATGGATTTATTGATATGTGTTTATTATTGAGTTGTTTGTTCACCGTTAATCTGCAATTGTATGTGTAACGTATTTCCTAGACCCCCAGTTCCTCGTTTCACCCAAAACGCCCGTGCAGTCACTTCCATCACCATAACAATGTACTGTAGTATTGCTAGTTGTCTTCTCTGTTGGACAGCACTCCACGTGCATCCATTCCCACATTATATATGCTAACTGAAATGCTCCATTTCTTCCACACATCCTTTCCCCTCCATTTCCAACCATCCTTCTCTGTCTCTTTCCCTTTGGTAACTGTGAATCTATTCTTATGTTCTGTGACACCGCTGTTTTTCTCCTTCAGCTTTTTCTTTTTTCTAATATTCCAAAGATGAGTGACATCATTTTACTTATATATGTAGGCCAGAATAGGTTATGTTTCTAAGATGTTGCAGCTCCACACGGCTGAGCTCTGCCCAACATATGCTAGTGGAGTTTGCAGGAACAGCCTTGTTGCCTGGAGATTCCATGATGTCACAGTGCGCCTCTTTCATAGAGACAGGATATGTAAGCTCAGATTAGCTGGTTCTCACTTCAGAGCATGCTACCCTGCACGGAGTTGGACTTTGGTAAGATGGGCGCTGACCACCTTGACAGGTTCAGCGGAAAAGGAAAAGAGATCCAAGATACTGCTTGTTTCTTTTGATTTTGGCACCAATACCACACAGTTACGTTAGCGCAATTATGGTAATTAGACAAACCCCGTTTTCAAATCCACACGTTATACAGCATAAGTGTCACTGTCCACGAGCCCCTTAATGCACTGTAGTAGCTCTACTGTTCTTTGCTGTTGTACTGCCTTCCTCGCGCCCACACACTCTCCACTTATGTGTGCTACACGTAATGCTCCATTTTACCTCTCATTCCTCCCTTTCCAGCCATTCCCCTCTTTCACTTTCCCCTTGGTAACCATTAGTCCACTCTTCAGTTCATTGAACCTGCCACTGTCTTGTTCCTTGACTATTTCTCTTTTTTTCTAACTCTCCACAGTAGAGTGACATCAATTGCCACTTGACTTTCTCTTCGTGGCTTATTTCACTGAGAACAATACCCACAAGTTCCATCCATGTTTTTGTAATTGCTAAGATTTGTTTTCTTCATATGGCTGAATAATATTCTACGTCCCATTTACTGATGAACATTTAGCTTGGCTATTGTCAATACTTCTGTGAGAAACATATGGGTGCAATTTTCGTTTTTAACATGGGCTGCTGCATTCTGTTTATATATTTATAGATTTGTTTTTTTATATTTATTCATATATTCCTTTATTAATTCTGTAATAATTAATCTAAAATTACATGAGAATCATTAATTTTACAAGACCCACACTATAACCAAGATCAACCAGTTATGTCCCTGAAGTCACTGTCCATGAGCATTGTAAGATACTGTAGATTCCATCTCCCCCAATCCACATTAATAATGCTAATCATTATGCCTACCTTCTCCTTGCTTTCATATGTAACAACGCCACTCTCTTCCCCTTGGTAACTGTTACTCCAAACTTGTGTTCTGTGAATCTGCTGATATTTTGCTCCTTCAGTTTTATCTTGGCTCTTCGTCTCCACGCATGTGTTAAATCATTTGATACATTTCTTCTCTTCCTCACTTATTTCACTGAGCATAATATGTTCTAGCGCCATCCATGATGTAGCAAATGCTAGGATTTGTTTTCTTCTGATGGCTGAGTAACGATCCTTTCTGTATATGTACCACATCTTCTATACCCATTAATCTATTGATGCCCAATTAGCTCGGTTTCTTTGAATAGTAGTCTGATTATCATAGGGTTATATATGTCTTTGTTAGCTGGGCACATTCATTGGTTTTATTGGATTCTTTAATTAATTTATTCTTTATTTACTTATTATTAAACTGTAAGTAAAAGTATAACGTGAGATTTTCTAGACTCCACCTGTCTCGAAATTCTTCCCATTGCCCCACTGCAGTCACTTCCATCAACAGAGCAATGTACTCTAGATTCACTGCCTGTCTTCACTGTTTGGTTAAGCCCTCACCACGCACCCACAAAAACATTACATGTGCTAATTATAATGCATCCTTTCCCTTCGCACTGTTATCCCTCCATTCTCCCATGTCCACCCTAGTCGTTTTTTCTTTGGTAACTGGTAGTTCATTCTTGATCTCTGTGTGTCTGCCACTATTTTGCTCCTTCAGTTCTTTCCGGCTTCTCTATCTGCACAGATTGGTCATATCGTTTGATACTTGTCCTCCTATCTTATTTCATTGAACATAAAACCCCGCTCTTTCATCTATGTTGTCACAAATGGGAGGATTTGTTTTCTTCTTATGGGTGAAAGGCAATTAATTGTTTATAAATACCACTTCTTCTGTATCCATTCAACTTCTGATGGAGACGGACCCGCTACTGTGAATAGTGCTGCGATAAACAAGGGGGTGCACATACCTTTTTTAAATTGGGCTACTGCATTATATCTACTTATCTATACTACTTACATTTCCTCTATGTATCTATCACCTATCATCTGACAATCTACCTTCTTGCTATCTCTCATCTATCATAGTCATCATTTATCTCTATCATCTATCATCTTTCTGCAACTATGATCTTCAATACGTTCTATGTGTATCTATCTTTTATTTCTCATGAATAAACAACTACATGAGTAATATTGTTTACTACAACTTCCATCAACAATATATCCCCAGATATCCCATTGCGTTCACTATCCTCCAGTGCAGTAAAATAATGTAGAATCACTAGTCTTCTCTGTGACGTGCAGTCCTCCACGTTCCCCAGCCCAACACTATCTACACTTATTCTAATTCACCATTTCTAACCCCCAGTCCTTCTTGTCCCTCCACTTTAACACAATCGGCCCAGTCTCTTTCCTTTCGTAAACATTAGTCCATTCTTCTCTTCAGCGTGGCTTCTACAGTTTTGATTTCTTCATTTTATTTCTTTTTTTAATACTCTGCTTGTTAGTGAAATCATTTGACAATTTTCTCACTCTCCACCGCTTATTTCACTGAGCGTAATCCTCTGTATCTCCATCCATGTTGTTGTAAATGGCAGGGTTTGTTTTAGTCATATATCTGAATAATATCCCACTCTTCATTTGCTGATGGATACTTAGCATCACTATTGTTATCATTGTGGTAAATAATATAGGTGTGCACACGTCTCCTTTAAACTGGCTGCTGCTTTCTCTGTTACTCTGCATTTATTTTATGCATTCGTTCATTTAATTATATCTCATTATTCTACAAGTACATGAATAAAATTATGCGTGCTAGGACCGGCCCATCACAAAGAACTCCAGGATTCTCATTTGCAGTCACACTCCGTAAGCATAGTAAGATACTGTAGAATCACTACATGTCTTCCGTGTTTTGTACAGGCATCCCCACAATGCCCATCTGCAGTATTCATGGAAATCATATAGCACGCTTTCTTTACCCCTACTTCCACCATCCATTCTCTCCTGTCCATCTCGGATCCTTTCCCTTTGGAATCTCTTAGTCCAATTTTCATTTCTGTGAATCGGATGATGTTTTGCTCCTTCAGTTTTTCTTTTTCCAACATCTCCACAGATGGCTCAAGTCACTTGACCCTTGCCTTTCTCCACCTCTTATGTCATGAGTATATTGCCCTCCTGCACCTTCCGAGTTTTTACAAATATTAGGATTTATTGTCATCTTATGGCTGAGTAATATTCAACTGAGAATATGTACCACAAATTCTTTACTCATTAATCTACTGATGGAAAGTTACCTGGGCTACTGTGCTTACTGCTGATAAACCCGCGGATGTATGTGCCTTTTTTAACTTGTCTGCTTCAATGGATTTATTGATATGTGTTTATTATTGAGTTGTTTGTTCACCGTTAATCTGCAATTGTATGTGTAACGTATTTCCTAGACCCCCAGTTCCTCGTTTCACCCAAAACGCCCGTGCAGTCACTTCCATCACCATAACAATGTACTGTAGTATTGCTAGTTGTCTTCTCTGTTGGACAGCACTCCACGTGCATCCATTCCCACATTATATATGCTAACTGAAATGCTCCATTTCTTCCACACATCCTTTCCCCTCCATTTCCAACCATCCTTCTCTGTCTCTTTCCTTTTGGTAACTGTGAATCTATTCTTATGTTCTGTGACACCGCTGTTTTTCTCCTTCAGCTTTTTCTTTTTTCTAATATTCCAAAGATGAGTGACATCATTTTACTTATATATGTAGGCCAGAATAGGTTATGTTTCTAAGATGTTGCAGCTCCACACGGCTGAGCTCTGCCCAACATATGCTAGTGGAGTTTGCAGGAACAGCCTTGTTGCCTGGAGATTCCATGATGTCACAGTGCGCCTCTTTCATAGAGACAGGATATGTAAGCTCAGATTAGCTGGTTCTCACTTCAGAGCATGCTACCCTGCACGGAGTTGGACTTTGGTAAGATGGGCGCTGACCACCTTGACAGGTTCAGCGGAAAAGGAAAAGAGATCCAAGATACTGCTTGTTTCTTTTGATTTTGGCACCAATACCACACAGTTACGTTAGCGCAATTATGGTAATTAGACAAACCCCGTTTTCAAATCCACACGTTATACAGCATAAGTGTCACTGTCCACGAGCCCCTTAATGCACTGTAGTAGCTCTACTGTTCTTTGCTGTTGTACTGCCTTCCTCGCGCCCACACACTCTCCACTTATGTGTGCTACACGTAATGCTCCATTTTACCTCTCATTCCTCCCTTTCCAGCCATTCCCCTCTTTCACTTTCCCCTTGGTAACCATTAGTCCACTCTTCAGTTCATTGAACCTGCCACTGTCTTGTTCCTTGACTATTTCTCTTTTTTTCTAACTCTCCACAGTAGAGTGACATCAATTGCCACTTGACTTTCTCTTCGTGGCTTATTTCACTGAGAACAATACCCACAAGTTCCATCCATGTTTTTGTAATTGCTAAGATTTGTTTTCTTCATATGGCTGAATAATATTCTACGTCCCATTTACTGATGAACATTTAGCTTGGCTATTGTCAATACTTCTGTGAGAAACATATGGGTGCAATTTTCGTTTTTAACATGGGCTGCTGCATTCTGTTTATATATTTATAGATTTGTTTTTTTATATTTATTCATATATTCCTTTATTAATTCTGTAATAATTAATCTAAAATTACATGAGAATCATTAATTTTACAAGACCCACACTATAACCAAGATCAACCAGTTATGTCCCTGAAGTCACTGTCCATGAGCATTGTAAGATACTGTAGATTCCATCTCCCCCAATCCACATTAATAATGCTAATCATTATGCCTACCTTCTCCTTGCTTTCATATGTAACAACGCCACTCTCTTCCCCTTGGTAACTGTTACTCCAAACTTGTGTTCTGTGAATCTGCTGATATTTTGCTCCTTCAGTTTTATCTTGGCTCTTCGTCTCCACGCATGTGTTAAATCATTTGATACATTTCTTCTCTTCCTCACTTATTTCACTGAGCATAATATGTTCTAGCGCCATCCATGATGTAGCAAATGCTAGGATTTGTTTTCTTCTGATGGCTGAGTAACGATCCTTTCTGTATATGTACCACATCTTCTATACCCATTAATCTATTGATGCCCAATTAGCTCGGTTTCTTTGAATAGTAGTCTGATTATCATAGGGTTATATATGTCTTTGTTAGCTGGGGACATTCATTTTTTTTATTGGATTCTTTAATTAATTTATTCTTTATTTACTTATTATTAAACTGTAAGTAAAAGTATAACGTGAGATTTTCTAGACTCCACCTGTCTCGAAATTCTTCCCATTGCCCCACTGCAGTCACTTCCATCAACAGAGCAATGTACTCTAGATTCACTGCCTGTCTTCACTGTTTGGTTAAGCCCTCACCACGCACCCACAAAAACATTACATGTGCTAATTATAATGCATCCTTTCCCTTCGCACTGTTATCCCTCCATTCTCCCATGTCCACCCTAGTCGTTTTTTCTTTGGTAACTGGTAGTTCATTCTTGATCTCTGTGTGTCTGCCACTATTTTGCTCCTTCAGTTCTTTCCGGCTTCTCTATCTGCACAGATTGGTCATATCGTTTGATACTTGTCCTCCTATCTTATTTCATTGAACATAAAACCCCGCTCTTTCATCTATGTTGTCACAAATGGGAGGATTTGTTTTCTTCTTATGGGTGAAAGGCAATTAATTGTTTATAAATACCACTTCTTCTGTATCCATTCAACTTCTGATGGAGACGGACCCGCTACTGTGAATAGTGCTGCGATAAACAAGGGGGTGCACATACCTTTTTTAAATTGGGCTACTGCATTATATCTACTTATCTATACTACTTACATTTCCTCTATGTATCTATCACCTATCATCTGACAATCTACCTTCTTGCTATCTCTCATCTATCATAGTCATCATTTATCTCTATCATCTATCATCTTTCTGCAACTATGATCTTCAATACGTTCTATGTGTATCTATCTTTTATTTCTCATGAATAAACAACTACATGAGTAATATTGTTTACTACAACTTCCATCAACAATATATCCCCAGATATCCCATTGCGTTCACTATCCTCCAGTGCAGTAAAATAATGTAGAATCACTAGTCTTCTCTGTGACGTGCAGTCCTCCACGTTCCCCAGCCCAACACTATCTACACTTATTCTAATTCACCATTTCTAACCCCCAGTCCTTCTTGTCCCTCCACTTTAACACAATCGGCCCAGTCTCTTTCCTTTCGTAAACATTAGTCCATTCTTCTCTTCAGCGTGGCTTCTACAGTTTTGATTTCTTCATTTTATTTCTTTTTTTAATACTCTGCTTGTTAGTGAAATCATTTGACAATTTTCTCACTCTCCACCGCTTATTTCACTGAGCGTAATCCTCTGTATCTCCATCCATGTTGTTGTAAATGGCAGGGTTTGTTTTAGTCATATATCTGAATAATATCCCACTCTTCATTTGCTGATGGATACTTAGCATCACTATTGTTATCATTGTGGTAAATAATATAGGTGTGCACACGTCTCCTTTAAACTGGCTGCTGCTTTCTCTGTTACTCTGCATTTATTTTATGCATTCGTTCATTTAATTATATCTCATTATTCTACAAGTACATGAATAAAATTATGCGTGCTAGGACCGGCCCATCACAAAGAACTCCAGGATTCTCATTTGCAGTCACACTCCGTAAGCATAGTAAGATACTGTAGAATCACTACATGTCTTCCGTGTTTTGTACAGGCATCCCCACAATGCCCATCTGCAGTATTCATGGAAATCATATAGCACGCTTTCTTTACCCCTACTTCCACCATCCATTCTCTCCTGTCCATCTCGGATCCTTTCCCTTTGGAATCTCTTAGTCCAATTTTCATTTCTGTGAATCGGATGATGTTTTGCTCCTTCAGTTTTTCTTTTTCCAACATCTCCACAGATGGCTCAAGTCACTTGACCCTTGCCTTTCTCCACCTCTTATGTCATGAGTATATTGCCCTCCTGCACCTTCCGAGTTTTTACAAATATTAGGATTTATTGTCATCTTATGGCTGAGTAATATTCAACTGAGAATATGTACCACAAATTCTTTACTCATTAATCTACTGATGGAAAGTTACCTGGGCTACTGTGCTTACTGCTGATAAACCCGCGGATGTATGTGCCTTTTTTAACTTGTCTGCTTCAATGGATTTATTGATATGTGTTTATTATTGAGTTGTTTGTTCACCGTTAATCTGCAATTGTATGTGTAACGTATTTCCTAGACCCCCAGTTCCTCGTTTCACCCAAAACGCCCGTGCAGTCACTTCCATCACCATAACAATGTACTGTAGTATTGCTAGTTGTCTTCTCTGTTGGACAGCACTCCACGTGCATCCATTCCCACATTATATATGCTAACTGAAATGCTCCATTTCTTCCACACATCCTTTCCCCTCCATTTCCAACCATCCTTCTCTGTCTCTTTCCCTTTGGTAACTGTGAATCTATTCTTATGTTCTGTGACACCGCTGTTTTTCTCCTTCAGCTTTTTCTTTTTTCTAATATTCCAAAGATGAGTGACATCATTTTACTTATATATGTAGGCCAGAATAGGTTATGTTTCTAAGATGTTGCAGCTCCACACGGCTGAGCTCTGCCCAACATATGCTAGTGGAGTTTGCAGGAACAGCCTTGTTGCCTGGAGATTCCATGATGTCACAGTGCGCCTCTTTCATAGAGACAGGATATGTAAGCTCAGATTAGCTGGTTCTCACTTCAGAGCATGCTACCCTGCACGGAGTTGGACTTTGGTAAGATGGGCGCTGACCACCTTGACAGGTTCAGCGGAAAAGGAAAAGAGATCCAAGATACTGCTTGTTTCTTTTGATTTTGGCACCAATACCACACAGTTACGTTAGCGCAATTATGGTAATTAGACAAACCCCGTTTTCAAATCCACACGTTATACAGCATAAGTGTCACTGTCCACGAGCCCCTTAATGCACTGTAGTAGCTCTACTGTTCTTTGCTGTTGTACTGCCTTCCTCGCGCCCACACACTCTCCACTTATGTGTGCTACACGTAATGCTCCATTTTACCTCTCATTCCTCCCTTTCCAGCCATTCCCCTCTTTCACTTTCCCCTTGGTAACCATTAGTCCACTCTTCAGTTCATTGAACCTGCCACTGTCTTGTTCCTTGACTATTTCTCTTTTTTTCTAACTCTCCACAGTAGAGTGACATCAATTGCCACTTGACTTTCTCTTCGTGGCTTATTTCACTGAGAACAATACCCACAAGTTCCATCCATGTTTTTGTAATTGCTAAGATTTGTTTTCTTCATATGGCTGAATAATATTCTACGTCCCATTTACTGATGAACATTTAGCTTGGCTATTGTCAATACTTCTGTGAGAAACATATGGGTGCAATTTTCGTTTTTAACATGGGCTGCTGCATTCTGTTTATATATTTATAGATTTGTTTTTTTATATTTATTCATATATTCCTTTATTAATTCTGTAATAATTAATCTAAAATTACATGAGAATCATTAATTTTACAAGACCCACACTATAAAAAAGATCAACCAGTTATGTCCCTGAAGTCACTGTCCATGAGCATTGTAAGATACTGTAGATTCCATCTCCCCCAATCCACATTAATAATGCTAATCATTATGCCTACCTTCTCCTTGCTTTCATATGTAACAACGCCACTCTCTTCCCCTTGGTAACTGTTACTCCAAACTTGTGTTCTGTGAATCTGCTGATATTTTGCTCCTTCAGTTTTATCTTGGCTCTTCGTCTCCACGCATGTGTTAAATCATTTGATACATTTCTTCTCTTCCTCACTTATTTCACTGAGCATAATATGTTCTAGCGCCATCCATGATGTAGCAAATGCTAGGATTTGTTTTCTTCTGATGGCTGAGTAACGATCCTTTCTGTATATGTACCACATCTTCTATACCCATTAATCTATTGATGCCCAATTAGCTCGGTTTCTTTGAATAGTAGTCTGATTATCATAGGGTTATATATGTCTTTGTTAGCTGGGCACATTCATTGGTTTTATTGGATTCTTTAATTAATTTATTCTTTATTTACTTATTATTAAACTGTAAGTAAAAGTATAACGTGAGATTTTCTAGACTCCACCTGTCTCGAAATTCTTCCCAATGCCCCACTGCAGTCACTTCCATCAACAGAGCAATGTACTCTAGATTCACTGCCTGTCTTCACTGTTTGGTTAAGCCCTCACCACGCACCCACAAAAATATTACATGTGCTAATTATAATGCATCCTTTCCCTTCGCACTCTTATCCCTCCATTCTCCCATGTCCACCCTAGTCGTTTTTTCTTTGGTAACTGGTAGTTCATTCTTGATCTCTGTGTGTCTGCCACTATTTTGCTCCTTCAGTTCTTTCCGGCTTCTCTATCTGCACAGATTGGTCATATCGTTTGATACTTGTCCTCCTATCTTATTTCATTGAACATAAAACCCCGCTCTTTCATCTATGTTGTCACAAATGGGAGGATTTGTTTTCTTCTTATGGGTGAAAGGCAATTAATTGTTTATAAATACCACTTCTTCTGTATCCATTCAACTTCTGATGGAGACGGACCCGCTACTGTGAATAGTGCTGCGATAAACAAGGGGGTGCACATACCTTTTTTAAATTGGGCTACTGCATTATATCTACTTATCTATACTACTTACATTTCCTCTATGTATCTATCACCTATCATCTGACAATCTACCTTCTTGCTATCTCTCACCTATCATAGTCATCATTTATCTCTATCATCTATCATCTTTCTGCAACTATGATCTTCAATACGTTCTATGTGTATCTATCTTTTATTTCTCATGAATACACAACTACATGAGTAATATTGTTTACTACAACTTCCATCAACAATATATCCCCAGATATCCCATTGCGTTCACTATCCTCCAGTGCAGTAAAATAATGTAGAATCACTAGTCTTCTCTGTGACGTGCAGTCCTCCACGTTCCCCAGCCCAACACTATCTACACTTATTCTAATTCACCATTTCTAACCCCCAGTCCTTCTTGTCCCTCCACTTTAACACAATCGGCCCAGTCTCTTTCCTTTCGTAAACATTAGTCCTTTCTTCTCTTCAGCGTGGCTTCTACAGTTTTGATTTCTTCATTTTATTTCTTTTTTTAATACTCTGCTTGTTAGTGAAATCATTTGACAATTTTCTCACTCTCCACCGCTTATTTCACTGAGCGTAATCCTCTGTATCTCCATCCATGTTGTTGTAAATGGCAGGGTTTGTTTTAGTCATATATCTGAATAATATCCCACTCTTCATTTGCTGATGGATACTTAGCATCACTATTGTTATCATTGTGGTAAATAATATAGGTGTGCACACGTCTCCTTTAAACTGGCTGCTGCTTTCTCTGTTACTCTGCATTTATTTTATGCATTCGTTCATTTAATTATATCTCATTATTCTACAAGTACATGAATAAAATTATGCGTGCTAGGACCGGCCCATCACAAAGAACTCCAGGATTCTCATTTGCAGTCACACTCCGTAAGCATAGTAAGATACTGTAGAATCACTACATGTCTTCCGTGTTTTGTACAGGCATCCCCACAATGCCCATCTGCAGTATTCATGGAAATCATATAGCACGCTTTCTTTACCCCTACTTCCACCATCCATTCTCTCCTGTCCATCTCGGATCCTTTCCCTTTGGAATCTCTTAGTCCAATTTTCATTTCTGTGAATCGGATGATGTTTTGCTCCTTCAGTTTTTCTTTTTCCAACATCTCCACAGATGGCTCAAGTCACTTGACCCTTGCCTTTCTCCACCTCTTATGTCATGAGTATATTGCCCTCCTGCACCTTCCGAGTTTTTACAAATATTAGGATTTATTGTCATCTTATGGCTGAGTAATATTCAACTGAGAATATGTACCACAAATTCTTTACTCATTAATCTACTGATGGAAAGTTACCTGGGCTACTGTGCTTACTGCTGATAAACCCGCGGATGTATGTGCCTTTTTTAACTTGTCTGCTTCAATGGATTTATTGATATGTGTTTATTATTGAGTTGTTTGTTCACCGTTAATCTGCAATTGTATGTGTAACGTATTTCCTAGACCCCCAGTTCCTCGTTTCACCCAAAACGCCCGTGCAGTCACTTCCATCACCATAACAATGTACTGTAGTATTGCTAGTTGTCTTCTCTGTTGGACAGCACTCCACGTGCATCCATTCCCACATTATATATGCTAACTGAAATGCTCCATTTCTTCCACACATCCTTTCCCCTCCATTTCCAACCATCCTTCTCTGTCTCTTTCCCTTTGGTAACTGTGAATCTATTCTTATGTTCTGTGACACCGCTGTTTTTCTCCTTCAGCTTTTTCTTTTTTCTAATATTCCAAAGATGAGTGACATCATTTTACTTATATATGTAGGCCAGAATAGGTTATGTTTCTAAGATGTTGCAGCTCCACACGGCTGAGCTCTGCCCAACATATGCTAGTGGAGTTTGCAGGAACAGCCTTGTTGCCTGGAGATTCCATGATGTCACAGTGCGCCTCTTTCATAGAGACAGGATATGTAAGCTCAGATTAGCTGGTTCTCACTTCAGAGCATGCTACCCTGCACGGAGTTGGACTTTGGTAAGATGGGCGCTGACCACCTTGACAGGTTCAGCGGAAAAGGAAAAGAGATCCAAGATACTGCTTGTTTCTTTTGATTTTGGCACCAATACCACACAGTTACGTTAGCGCAATTATGGTAATTAGACAAACCCCGTTTTCAAATCCACACGTTATACAGCATAAGTGTCACTGTCCACGAGCCCCTTAATGCACTGTAGTAGCTCTACTGTTCTTTGCTGTTGTACTGCCTTCCTCGCGCCCACACACTCTCCACTTATGTGTGCTACACGTAATGCTCCATTTTACCTCTCATTCCTCCCTTTCCAGCCATTCCCCTCTTTCACTTTCCCCTTGGTAACCATTAGTCCACTCTTCAGTTCATTGAACCTGCCACTGTCTTGTTCCTTGACTATTTCTCTTTTTTTCTAACTCTCCACAGTAGAGTGACATCAATTGCCACTTGACTTTCTCTTCGTGGCTTATTTCACTGAGAACAATACCCACAAGTTCCATCCATGTTTTTGTAATTGCTAAGATTTGTTTTCTTCATATGGCTGAATAATATTCTACGTCCCATTTACTGATGAACATTTAGCTTGGCTATTGTCAATACTTCTGTGAGAAACATATGGGTGCAATTTTCGTTTTTAACATGGGCTGCTGCATTCTGTTTATATATTTATAGATTTGTTTTTTTATATTTATTCATATATTCCTTTATTAATTCTGTAATAATTAATCTAAAATTACATGAGAATCATTAATTTTACAAGACCCACACTATAACCAAGATCAACCAGTTATGTCCCTGAAGTCACTGTCCATGAGCATTGTAAGATACTGTAGATTCCATCTCCCCCAATCCACATTAATAATGCTAATCATTATGCCTACCTTCTCCTTGCTTTCATATGTAACAACGCCACTCTCTTCCCCTTGGTAACTGTTACTCCAAACTTGTGTTCTGTGAATCTGCTGATATTTTGCTCCTTCAGTTTTATCTTGGCTCTTCGTCTCCACGCATGTGTTAAATCATTTGATACATTTCTTCTCTTCCTCACTTATTTCACTGAGCATAATATGTTCTAGCGCCATCCATGATGTAGCAAATGCTAGGATTTGTTTTCTTCTGATGGCTGAGTAACGATCCTTTCTGTATATGTACCACATCTTCTATACCCATTAATCTATTGATGCCCAATTAGCTCGGTTTCTTTGAATAGTAGTCTGATTATCATAGGGTTATATATGTCTTTGTTAGCTGGGCACATTCATTGGTTTTATTGGATTCTTTAATTAATTTATTCTTTATTTACTTATTATTAAACTGTAAGTAAAAGTATAACGTGAGATTTTCTAGACTCCACCTGTCTCGAAATTCTTCCCAATGCCCCACTGCAGTCACTTCCATCAACAGAGCAATGTACTCTAGATTCACTGCCTGTCTTCACTGTTTGGTTAAGCCCTCACCACGCACCCACAAAAACATTACATGTGCTAATTATAATGCATCCTTTCCCTTCGCACTGTTATCCCTCCATTCTCCCATGTCCACCCTAGTCGTTTTTTCTTTGGTAACTGGTAGTTCATTCTTGATCTCTGTGTGTCTGCCACTATTTTGCTCCTTCAGTTCTTTCCGGCTTCTCTATCTGCACAGATTGGTCATATCGTTTGATACTTGTCCTCCTATCTTATTTCATTGAACATAAAACCCCGCTCTTTCATCTATGTTGTCACAAATGGGAGGATTTGTTTTCTTCTTATGGGTGAAAGGCAATTAATTGTTTATAAATACCACTTCTTCTGTATCCATTCAACTTCTGATGGAGACGGACCCGCTACTGTGAATAGTGCTGCGATAAACAAGGGGGTGCACATACCTTTTTTAAATTGGGCTACTGCATTATATCTACTTATCTATACTACTTACATTTCCTCTATGTATCTATCACCTATCATCTGACAATCTACCTTCTTGCTATCTCTCATCTATCATAGTCATCATTTATCTCTATCATCTATCATCTTTCTGCAACTATGATCTTCAATACGTTCTATGTGTATCTATCTTTTATTTCTCATGAATACACAACTACATGAGTAATATTGTTTACTACAACTTCCATCAACAATATATCCCCAGATATCCCATTGCGTTCACTATCCTCCAGTGCAGTAAAATAATGTAGAATCACTAGTCTTCTCTGTGACGTGCAGTCCTCCACGTTCCCCAGCCCAACACTATCTACACTTATTCTAATTCACCATTTCTAACCCCCAGTCCTTCTTGTCCCTCCACTTTAACACAATCGGCCCAGTCTCTTTCCTTTCGTAAACATTAGTCCATTCTTCTCTTCAGCGTGGCTTCTACAGTTTTGATTTCTTCATTTTATTTCTTTTTTTAATACTCTGCTTGTTAGTGAAATCATTTGACAATTTTCTCACTCTCCACCGCTTATTTCACTGAGCGTAATCCTCTGTATCTCCATCCATGTTGTTGTAAATGGCAGGGTTTGTTTTAGTCATATATCTGAATAATATCCCACTCTTCATTTGCTGATGGATACTTAGCATCACTATTGTTATCATTGTGGTAAATAATATAGGTGTGCACACGTCTCCTTTAAACTGGCTGCTGCTTTCTCTGTTACTCTGCATTTATTTTATGCATTCGTTCATTTAATTATATCTCATTATTCTACAAGTACATGAATAAAATTATGCGTGCTAGGACCGGCCCATCACAAAGAACTCCAGGATTCTCATTTGCAGTCACACTCCGTAAGCATAGTACGATACTGTAGAATCACTACATGTCTTCCGTGTTTTGTACAGGCATCCCCACAATGCCCATCTGCAGTATTCATGGAAATCATATAGCACGCTTTCTTTACCCCTACTTCCACCATCCATTCTCTCCTGTCCATCTCGGATCCTTTCCCTTTGGAATCTCTTAGTCCAATTTTCATTTCTGTGAATCGGATGATGTTTTGCTCCTTCAGTTTTTCTTTTTCCAACATCTCCACAGATGGCTCAAGTCACTTGACCCTTGCCTTTCTCCACCTCTTATGTCATGAGTATATTGCCCTCCTGTACCTTCCGAGTTTTTACAAATATTAGGATTTATTGTCATCTTATGGCTGAGTAATATTCAACTGAGAATATGTACCACAAATTCTTTACTCATTAATCTACTGATGGAAAGTTACCTGGGCTACTGTGCTTACTGCTGATAAACCCGCGGATGTATGTGCCTTTTTTAACTTGTCTGCTTCAATGGATTTATTGATATGTGTTTATTATTGAGTTGTTTGTTCACCGTTAATCTGCAATTGTATGTGTAACGTATTTCCTAGACCCCCAGTTCCTCGTTTCACCCAAAACGCCCGTGCAGTCACTTCCATCACCATAACAATGTACTGTAGTATTGCTAGTTGTCTTCTCTGTTGGACAGCACTCCACGTGCATCCATTCCCACATTATATATGCTCCATTTCTTCCACACATCCTTTCCCCTCCATTTCCAACCATCCTTCTCTGTCTCTTTCCCTTTGGTAACTGTGAATCTATTCTTATGTTCTGTGACACCGCTGTTTTTCTCCTTCAGCTTTTTCTTTTTTCTAATATTCCAAAGATGAGTGACATCATTTTACTTATATATGTAGGCCAGAATAGGTTATGTTTCTAAGATGTTGCAGCTCCACACGGCTGAGCTCTGCCCAACATATGCTAGTGGAGTTTGCAGGAACAGCCTTGTTGCCTGGAGATTCCATGATGTCACAGTGCGCCTCTTTCATAGAGACAGGATATGTAAGCTCAGATTAGCTGGTTCTCACTTCAGAGCATGCTACCCTGCACAGAGTTGGACTTTGGTAAGATGGGCGCTGACCACCTTGACAGGTTCAGCGGAAAAGGAAAAGAGATCCAAGATACTGCTTGTTTCTTTTTTTTATTTTGGCACCAATACCACACAGTTACGTTAGCGCAATTATGGTAATTAGACAAACCCCGTTTTCAAATCCACACGTTATACAGCATAAGTGTCACTGTCCACGAGCCCCTTAATGCACTGTAGTAGCTCTACTGTTCTTTGCTGTTGTACTGCCTTCCTCGTGCCCACACACTCTCCACTTATGTGTGCTACACGTAATGCTCCATTTTACCTCTCATTCCTCCCTTTCCAGCCATTCCCCTCTTTCACTTTCCCCTTGGTAACCATTAGTCCACTCTTCAGTTCATTGAACCTGCCACTGTCTTGTTCCTTGACTATTTCTCTTTTTTTCTAACTCTCCACAGTAGAGTGACATCAATTGCCACTTGACTTTCTCTTCGTGGCTTATTTCACTGAGAACAATACCCACAAGTTCCATCCATGTTTTTGTAATTGCTAAGATTTGTTTTCTTCATATGGCTGAATAATATTCTACGTCCCATTTACTGATGAACATTTAGCTTGGCTATTGTCAATACTTCTGTGAGAAACATATGGGTGCAATTTTCGTTTTTAACATGGGCTGCTGCATTCTGTTTATATATTTATAGATTTGTTTTTTTATATTTATTCATATATTCCTTTATTAATTCTGTAATAATTAATCTAAAATTACATGAGAATCATTAATTTTACAAGACCCACACTATAACCAAGATCAACCAGTTATGTCCCTGAAGTCACTGTCCATGAGCATTGTAAGATACTGTAGATTCCATCTCCCCCAATCCACATTAATAATGCTAATCATTATGCCTACCTTCTCCTTGCTTTCATATGTAACAACGCCACTCTCTTCCCCTTGGTAACTGTTACTCCAAACTTGTGTTCTGTGAATCTGCTGATATTTTGCTCCTTCAGTTTTATCTTGGCTCTTCGTCTCCACGCATGTGTTAAATCATTTGATACATTTCTTCTCTTCCTCACTTATTTCACTGAGCATAATATGTTCTAGCGCCATCCATGATGTAGCAAATGCTAGGATTTGTTTTCTTCTGATGGCTGAGTAACGATCCTTTCTGTATATGTACCACATCTTCTATACCCATTAATCTATTGATGCCCAATTAGCTCGGTTTCTTTGAATAGTAGTCTGATTATCATAGGGTTATATATGTCTTTGTTAGCTGGGCACATTCATTGGTTTTATTGGATTCTTTAATTAATTTATTCTTTATTTACTTATTATTAAACTGTAAGTAAAAGTATAACGTGAGATTTTCTAGACTCCACCTGTCTCGAAATTCTTCCCAATGCCCCACTGCAGTCACTTCCATCAACAGAGCAATGTACTCTAGATTCACTGCCTGTCTTCACTGTTTGGTTAAGCCCTCACCACGCACCCACAAAAACATTACATGTGCTAATTATAATGCATCCTTTCCCTTCGCACTCTTATCCCTCCATTCTCCCATGTCCACCCTAGTCGTTTTTTCTTTGGTAACTGGTAGTTCATTCTTGATCTCTGTGTGTCTGCCACTATTTTGCTCCTTCAGTTCTTTCCGGCTTCTCTATCTGCACAGATTGGTCATATCGTTTGATACTTGTCCTCCTATCTTATTTCATTGAACATAAAACCCCGCTCTTTCATCTATGTTGTCACAAATGGGAGGATTTGTTTTCTTCTTATGGGTGAAAGGCAATTAATTGTTTATAAATACCACTTCTTCTGTATCCATTCAACTTCTGATGGAGACGGACCCGCTACTGTGAATAGTGCTGCGATAAACAAGGGGGTGCACATACCTTTTTTAAATTGGGCTACTGCATTATATCTACTTATCTATACTACTTACATTTCCTCTATGTATCTATCACCTATCATCTGACAATCTACCTTCTTGCTATCTCTCACCTATCATAGTCATCATTTATCTCTATCATCTATCATCTTTCTGCAACTATGATCTTCAATACGTTCTATGTGTATCTATCTTTTATTTCTCATGAATACACAACTACATGAGTAATATTGTTTACTACAACTTCCATCAACAATATATCCCCAGATATCCCATTGCGTTCACTATCCTCCAGTGCAGTAAAATAATGTAGAATCACTAGTCTTCTCTGTGACGTGCAGTCCTCCACGTTCCCCAGCCCAACACTATCTACACTTATTCTAATTCACCATTTCTAACCCCCAGTCCTTCTTGTCCCTCCACTTTAACACAATCGGCCCAGTCTCTTTCCTTTCGTAAACATTAGTCCATTCTTCTCTTCAGCGTGGCTTCTACAGTTTTGATTTCTTCATTTTATTTCTTTTTTTAATACTCTGCTTGTTAGTGAAATCATTTGACAATTTTCTCACTCTCCACCGCTTATTTCACTGAGCGTAATCCTCTGTATCTCCATCCATGTTGTTGTAAATGGCAGGGTTTGTTTTAGTCATATATCTGAATAATATCCCACTCTTCATTTGCTGATGGATACTTAGCATCACTATTGTTATCATTGTGGTAAATAATATAGGTGTGCACACGTCTCCTTTAAACTGGCTGCTGCTTTCTCTGTTACTCTGCATTTATTTTATGCATTCGTTCATTTAATTATATCTCATTATTCTACAAGTACATGAATAAAATTATGCGTGCTAGGACCGGCCCATCACAAAGAACTCCAGGATTCTCATTTGCAGTCACACTCCGTAAGCATAGTAAGATACTGTAGAATCACTACATGTCTTCCGTGTTTTGTACAGGCATCCCCACAATGCCCATCTGCAGTATTCATGGAAATCATATAGCACGCTTTCTTTACCCCTACTTCCACCATCCATTCTCTCCTGTCCATCTCGGATCCTTTCCCTTTGGAATCTCTTAGTCCAATTTTCATTTCTGTGAATCGGATGATGTTTTGCTCCTTCAGTTTTTCTTTTTCCAACATCTCCACAGATGGCTCAAGTCACTTGACCCTTGCCTTTCTCCACCTCTTATGTCATGAGTATATTGCCCTCCTGCACCTTCCGAGTTTTTACAAATATTAGGATTTATTGTCATCTTATGGCTGAGTAATATTCAACTGAGAATATGTACCACAAATTCTTTACTCATTAATCTACTGATGGAAAGTTACCTGGGCTACTGTGCTTACTGCTGATAAACCCGCGGATGTATGTGCCTTTTTTAACTTGTCTGCTTCAATGGATTTATTGATATGTGTTTATTATTGAGTTGTTTGTTCACCGTTAATCTGCAATTGTATGTGTAACGTATTTCCTAGACCCCCAGTTCCTCGTTTCACCCAAAACGCCCGTGCAGTCACTTCCATCACCATAACAATGTACTGTAGTATTGCTAGTTGTCTTCTCTGTTGGACAGCACTCCACGTGCATCCATTCCCACATTATATATGCTAACTGAAATGCTCCATTTCTTCCACACATCCTTTCCCCTCCATTTCCAACCATCCTTCTCTGTCTCTTTCCCTTTGGTAACTGTGAATCTATTCTTATGTTCTGTGACACCGCTGTTTTTCTCCTTCAGCTTTTTCTTTTTTCTAATATTCCAAAGATGAGTGACATCATTTTACTTATATATGTAGGCCAGAATAGGTTATGTTTCTAAGATGTTGCAGCTCCACACGGCTGAGCTCTGCCCAACATATGCTAGTGGAGTTTGCAGGAACAGCCTTGTTGCCTGGAGATTCCATGATGTCACAGTGCGCCTCTTTCATAGAGACAGGATATGTAAGCTCAGATTAGCTGGTTCTCACTTCAGAGCATGCTACCCTGCACGGAGTTGGACTTTGGTAAGATGGGCGCTGACCACCTTGACAGGTTCAGCGGAAAAGGAAAAGAGATCCAAGATACTGCTTGTTTCTTTTGATTTTGGCACCAATACCACACAGTTACGTTAGCGCAATTATGGTAATTAGACAAACCCCGTTTTCAAATCCACACGTTATACAGCATAAGTGTCACTGTCCACGAGCCCCTTAATGCACTGTAGTAGCTCTACTGTTCTTTGCTGTTGTACTGCCTTCCTCGCGCCCACACACTCTCCACTTATGTGTGCTACACGTAATGCTCCATTTTACCTCTCATTCCTCCCTTTCCAGCCATTCCCCTCTTTCACTTTCCCCTTGGTAACCATTAGTCCACTCTTCAGTTCATTGAACCTGCCACTGTCTTGTTCCTTGACTATTTCTCTTTTTTTCTAACTCTCCACAGTAGAGTGACATCAATTGCCACTTGACTTTCTCTTCGTGGCTTATTTCACTGAGAACAATACCCACAAGTTCCATCCATGTTTTTGTAATTGCTAAGATTTGTTTTCTTCATATGGCTGAATAATATTCTACGTCCCATTTACTGATGAACATTTAGCTTGGCTATTGTCAATACTTCTGTGAGAAACATATGGGTGCAATTTTCGTTTTTAACATGGGCTGCTGCATTCTGTTTATATATTTATAGATTTGTTTTTTTATATTTATTCATATATTCCTTTATTAATTCTGTAATAATTAATCTAAAATTACATGAGAATCATTAATTTTACAAGACCCACACTATAACCAAGATCAACCAGTTATGTCCCTGAAGTCACTGTCCATGAGCATTGTAAGATACTGTAGATTCCATCTCCCCCAATCCACATTAATAATGCTAATCATTATGCCTACCTTCTCCTTGCTTTCATATGTAACAACGCCACTCTCTTCCCCTTGGTAACTGTTACTCCAAACTTGTGTTCTGTGAATCTGCTGATATTTTGCTCCTTCAGTTTTATCTTGGCTCTTCGTCTCCACGCATGTGTTAAATCATTTGATACATTTCTTCTCTTCCTCACTTATTTCACTGAGCATAATATGTTCTAGCGCCATCCATGATGTAGCAAATGCTAGGATTTGTTTTCTTCTGATGGCTGAGTAACGATCCTTTCTGTATATGTACCACATCTTCTATACCCATTAATCTATTGATGCCCAATTAGCTCGGTTTCTTTGAATAGTAGTCTGATTATCATAGGGTTATATATGTCTTTGTTAGCTGGGCACATTCATTGGTTTTATTGGATTCTTTAATTAATTTATTCTTTATTTACTTATTATTAAACTGTAAGTAAAAGTATAACGTGAGATTTTCTAGACTCCACCTGTCTCGAAATTCTTCCCAATGCCCCACTGCAGTCACTTCCATCAACAGAGCAATGTACTCTAGATTCACTGCCTGTCTTCACTGTTTGGTTAAGCCCTCACCACGCACCCACAAAAACATTACATGTGCTAATTATAATGCATCCTTTCCCTTCGCACTCTTATCCCTCCATTCTCCCATGTCCACCCTAGTCGTTTTTTCTTTGGTAACTGGTAGTTCATTCTTGATCTCTGTGTGTCTGCCACTATTTTGCTCCTTCAGTTCTTTCCGGCTTCTCTATCTGCACAGATTGGTCATATCGTTTGATACTTGTCCTCCTATCTTATTTCATTGAACATAAAACCCCGCTCTTT
Organism: Manis pentadactyla; assembly: GCF_030020395.1. Taxonomy (NCBI): domain Eukaryota; kingdom Metazoa; phylum Chordata; class Mammalia; order Pholidota; family Manidae; genus Manis; species Manis pentadactyla. Next base: position 14,097,906 of record NC_080039.1, read on the forward strand.
CATCTATGTTGTCACAAATGGGAGGATTTGTTTTCTTCTTATGGGTGAAAGGCAATTAATTGTTTATAAATACCACTTCTTCTGTATCCATTCAACTTCTGATGGAGACGGACCCGCTACTGTGAATAGTGCTGCGATAAACAAGGGGGTGCACATACCTTTTTTAAATTGGGCTACTGCATTATATCTACTTATCTATACTACTTACATTTCCTCTATGTATCTATCACCTATCATCTGACAATCTACCTTCTTGCTATCTCTCATCTATCATAGTCATCATTTATCTCTATCATCTATCATCTTTCTGCAACTATGATCTTCAATACGTTCTATGTGTATCTATCTTTTATTTCTCATGAATACACAACTACATGAGTAATATTGTTTACTACAACTTCCATCAACAATATATCCCCAGATATCCCATTGCGTTCACTATCCTCCAGTGCAGTAAAATAATGTAGAATCACTAGTCTTCTCTGTGACGTGCAGTCCTCCACGTTCCCCAGCCCAACACTATCTACACTTATTCTAATTCACCATTTCTAACCCCCAGTCCTTCTTGTCCCTCCACTTTAACACAATCGGCCCAGTCTCTTTCCTTTCGTAAACATTAGTCCATTCTTCTCTTCAGCGTGGCTTCTACAGTTTTGATTTCTTCATTTTATTTCTTTTTTTAATACTCTGCTTGTTAGTGAAATCATTTGACAATTTTCTCACTCTCCACCGCTTATTTCACTGAGCGTAATCCTCTGTATCTCCATCCATGTTGTTGTAAATGGCAGGGTTTGTTTTAGTCATATATCTGAATAATATCCCACTCTTCATTTGCTGATGGATACTTAGCATCACTATTGTTATCATTGTGGTAAATAATATAGGTGTGCACACGTCTCCTTTAAACTGGCTGCTGCTTTCTCTGTTACTCTGCATTTATTTTATGCATTCGTTCATTTAATTATATCTCATTATTCTACAAGTACATGAATAAAATTATGCGTGCTAGGACCGGCCCATCACAAAGAACTCCAGGATTCTCATTTGCAGTCACACTCCGTAAGCATAGTACGATACTGTAGAATCACTACATGTCTTCCGTGTTTTGTACAGGCATCCCCACAATGCCCATCTGCAGTATTCATGGAAATCATATAGCACGCTTTCTTTACCCCTACTTCCACCATCCATTCTCTCCTGTCCATCTCGGATCCTTTCCCTTTGGAATCTCTTAGTCCAATTTTCATTTCTGTGAATCGGATGATGTTTTGCTCCTTCAGTTTTTCTTTTTCCAACATCTCCACAGATGGCTCAAGTCACTTGACCCTTGCCTTTCTCCACCTCTTATGTCATGAGTATATTGCCCTCCTGCACCTTCCGAGTTTTTACAAATATTAGGATTTATTGTCATCTTATGGCTGAGTAATATTCAACTGAGAATATGTACCACAAATTCTTTACTCATTAATCTACTGATGGAAAGTTACCTGGGCTACTGTGCTTACTGCTGATAAACCCGCGGATGTATGTGCCTTTTTTAACTTGTCTGCTTCAATGGATTTATTGATATGTGTTTATTATTGAGTTGTTTGTTCACCGTTAATCTGCAATTGTATGTGTAACGTATTTCCTAGACCCCCAGTTCCTCGTTTCACCCAAAACGCCCGTGCAGTCACTTCCATCACCATAACAATGTACTGTAGTATTGCTAGTTGTCTTCTCTGTTGGACAGCACTCCACGTGCATCCATTCCCACATTATATATGCTAACTGAAATGCTCCATTTCTTCCACACATCCTTTCCCCTCCATTTCCAACCATCCTTCTCTGTCTCTTTCCCTTTGGTAACTGTGAATCTATTCTTATGTTCTGTGACACCGCTGTTTTTCTCCTTCAGCTTTTTCTTTTTTCTAATATTTCAAAGATGAGTGACATCATTTTACTTATATATGTAGGCCAGAATAGGTTATGTTTCTAAGATGTTGCAGCTCCACACGGCTGAGCTCTGCCCAACATATGCTAGTGGAGTTTGCAGGAACAGCCTTGTTGCCTGGAGATTCCATGATGTCACAGTGCGCCTCTTTCATAGAGACAGGATATGTAAGCTCAGATTAGCTGGTTCTCACTTCAGAGCATGCTACCCTGCACGGAGTTGGACTTTGGTAAGATGGGCGCTGACCACCTTGACAGGTTCAGCGGAAAAGGAAAAGAGATCCAAGATACTGCTTGTTTCTTTTGATTTTGGCACCAATACCACACAGTTACGTTAGCGCAATTATGGTAATTAGACAAACCCCGTTTTCAAATCCACACGTTATACAGCATAAGTGTCACTGTCCACGAGCCCCTTAATGCACTGTAGTAGCTCTACTGTTCTTTGCTGTTGTACTGCCTTCCTCGCGCCCACACACTCTCCACTTATGTGTGCTACACGTAATGCTCCATTTTACCTCTCATTCCTCCCTTTCCAGCCATTCCCCTCTTTCACTTTCCCCTTGGTAACCATTAGTCCACTCTTCAGTTCATTGAACCTGCCACTGTCTTGTTCCTTGACTATTTCTCTTTTTTTCTAACTCTCCACAGTAGAGTGACATCAATTGCCACTTGACTTTCTCTTCGTGGCTTATTTCACTGAGAACAATACCCACAAGTTCCATCCATGTTTTTGTAATTGCTAAGATTTGTTTTCTTCATATGGCTGAATAATATTCTACGTCCCATTTACTGATGAACATTTAGCTTGGCTATTGTCAATACTTCTGTGAGAAACATATGGGTGCAATTTTCGTTTTTAACATGGGCTGCTGCATTCTGTTTATATATTTATAGATTTGTTTTTTTATATTTATTCATATATTCCTTTATTAATTCTGTAATAATTAATCTAAAATTACATGAGAATCATTAATTTTACAAGACCCACACTATAACCAAGATCAACCAGTTATGTCCCTGAAGTCACTGTCCATGAGCATTGTAAGATACTGTAGATTCCATCTCCCCCAATCCACATTAATAATGCTAATCATTATGCCTACCTTCTCCTTGCTTTCATATGTAACAACGCCACTCTCTTCCCCTTGGTAACTGTTACTCCAAACTTGTGTTCTGTGAATCTGCTGATATTTTGCTCCTTCAGTTTTATCTTGGCTCTTCGTCTCCACGCATGTGTTAAATCATTTGATACATTTCTTCTCTTCCTCACTTATTTCACTGAGCATAATATGTTCTAGCGCCATCCATGATGTAGCAAATGCTAGGATTTGTTTTCTTCTGATGGCTGAGTAACGATCCTTTCTGTATATGTACCACATCTTCTATACCCATTAATCTATTGATGCCCAATTAGCTCGGTTTCTTTGAATAGTAGTCTGATTATCATAGGGTTATATATGTCTTTGTTAGCTGGGCACATTCATTGGTTTTATTGGATTCTTTAATTAATTTATTCTTTATTTACTTATTATTAAACTGTAAGTAAAAGTATAACGTGAGATTTTCTAGACTCCACCTGTCTCGAAATTCTTCCCAATGCCCCACTGCAGTCACTTCCATCAACAGAGCAATGTACTCTAGATTCACTGCCTGTCTTCACTGTTTGGTTAAGCCCTCACCACGCACCCACAAAAACATTACATGTGCTAATTATAATGCATCCTTTCCCTTCGCACTCTTATCCCTCCATTCTCCCATGTCCACCCTAGTCGTTTTTTCTTTGGTAACTGGTAGTTCATTCTTGATCTCTGTGTGTCTGCCACTATTTTGCTCCTTCAGTTCTTTCCGGCTTCTCTATCTGCACAGATTGGTCATATCGTTTGATACTTGTCCTCCTATCTTATTTCATTGAACATAAAACCCCGCTCTTTCATCTATGTTGTCACAAATGGGAGGATTTGTTTTCTTCTTATGGGTGAAAGGCAATTAATTGTTTATAAATACCACTTCTTCTGTATCCATTCAACTTCTGATGGAGACGGACCCGCTACTGTGAATAGTGCTGCGATAAACAAGGGGGTGCACATACCTTTTTTAAATTGGGCTACTGCATTATATCTACTTATCTATACTACTTACATTTCCTCTATGTATCTATCACCTATCATCTGACAATCTACCTTCTTGCTATCTCTCATCTATCATAGTCATCATTTATCTCTATCATCTATCATCTTTCTGCAACTATGATCTTCAATACGTTCTATGTGTATCTATCTTTTATTTCTCATGAATACACAACTACATGAGTAATATTGTTTACTACAACTTCCATCAACAATATATCCCCAGATATCCCATTGCGTTCACTATCCTCCAGTGCAGTAAAATAATGTAGAATCACTAGTCTTCTCTGTGACGTGCAGTCCTCCACGTTCCCCAGCCCAACACTATCTACACTTATTCTAATTCACCATTTCTAACCCCCAGTCCTTCTTGTCCCTCCACTTTAACACAATCGGCCCAGTCTCTTTCCTTTCGTAAACATTAGTCCATTCTTCTCTTCAGCGTGGCTTCTACAGTTTTGATTTCTTCATTTTATTTCTTTTTTTAATACTCTGCTTGTTAGTGAAATCATTTGACAATTTTCTCACTCTCCACCGCTTATTTCACTGAGCGTAATCCTCTGTATCTCCATCCATGTTGTTGTAAATGGCAGGGTTTGTTTTAGTCATATATCTGAATAATATCCCACTCTTCATTTGCTGATGGATACTTAGCATCACTATTGTTATCATTGTGGTAAATAATATAGGTGTGCACACGTCTCCTTTAAACTGGCTGCTGCTTTCTCTGTTACTCTGCATTTATTTTATGCATTCGTTCATTTAATTATATCTCATTATTCTACAAGTACATGAATAAAATTATGCGTGCTAGGACCGGCCCATCACAAAGAACTCCAGGATTCTCATTTGCAGTCACACTCCGTAAGCATAGTACGATACTGTAGAATCACTACATGTCTTCCGTGTTTTGTACAGGCATCCCCACAATGCCCATCTGCAGTATTCATGGAAATCATATAGCACGCTTTCTTTACCCCTACTTCCACCATCCATTCTCTCCTGTCCATCTCGGATCCTTTCCCTTTGGAATCTCTTAGTCCAATTTTCATTTCTGTGAATCGGATGATGTTTTGCTCCTTCAGTTTTTCTTTTTCCAACATCTCCACAGATGGCTCAAGTCACTTGACCCTTGCCTTTCTCCACCTCTTATGTCATGAGTATATTGCCCTCCTGCACCTTCCGAGTTTTTACAAATATTAGGATTTATTGTCATCTTATGGCTGAGTAATATTCAACTGAGAATATGTACCACAAATTCTTTACTCATTAATCTACTGATGGAAAGTTACCTGGGCTACTGTGCTTACTGCTGATAAACCCGCGGATGTATGTGCCTTTTTTAACTTGTCTGCTTCAATGGATTTATTGATATGTGTTTATTATTAAGTTGTTTGTTCACCGTTAATCTGCAATTGTATGTGTAACGTATTTCCTAGACCCCCAGTTCCTCGTTTCACCCAAAACGCCCGTGCAGTCACTTCCATCACCATAACAATGTACTGTAGTATTGCTAGTTGTCTTCTCTGTTGGACAGCACTCCACGTGCATCCATTCCCACATTATATATGCTAACTGAAATGCTCCATTTCTTCCACACATCCTTTCCCCTCCATTTCCAACCATCCTTCTCTGTCTCTTTCCCTTTGGTAACTGTGAATCTATTCTTATGTTCTGTGACACCGCTGTTTTTCTCCTTCAGCTTTTTCTTTTTTCTAATATTCCAAAGATGAGTGACATCATTTTACTTATATATGTAGGCCAGAATAGGTTATGTTTCTAAGATGTTGCAGCTCCACACGGCTGAGCTCTGCCCAACATATGCTAGTGGAGTTTGCAGGAACAGCCTTGTTGCCTGGAGATTCCATGATGTCACAGTGCGCCTCTTTCATAGAGACAGGATATGTAAGCTCAGATTAGCTGGTTCTCACTTCAGAGCATGCTACCCTGCACGGAGTTGGACTTTGGTAAGATGGGCGCTGACCACCTTGACAGGTTCAGCGGAAAAGGAAAAGAGATCCAAGATACTGCTTGTTTCTTTTGATTTTGGCACCAATACCACACAGTTACGTTAGCGCAATTATGGTAATTAGACAAACCCCGTTTTCAAATCCACACGTTATACAGCATAAGTGTCACTGTCCACGAGCCCCTTAATGCACTGTAGTAGCTCTACTGTTCTTTGCTGTTGTACTGCCTTCCTCGCGCCCACACACTCTCCACTTATGTGTGCTACACGTAATGCTCCATTTTACCTCTCATTCCTCCCTTTCCAGCCATTCCCCTCTTTCACTTTCCCCTTGGTAACCATTAGTCCACTCTTCAGTTCATTGAACCTGCCACTGCCTTGTTCCTTGACTATTTCTCTTTTTTTCTAACTCTCCACAGTAGAGTGACATCAATTGCCACTTGACTTTCTCTTCGTGGCTTATTTCACTGAGAACAATACCCACAAGTTCCATCCATGTTTTTGTAATTGCTAAGATTTGTTTTCTTCATATGGCTGAATAATATTCTACGTCCCATTTACTGATGAACATTTAGCTTGGCTATTGTCAATACTTCTGTGAGAAACATATGGGTGCAATTTTCGTTTTTAACATGGGCTGCTGCATTCTGTTTATATATTTATAGATTTGTTTTTTTATATTTATTCATATATTCCTTTATTAATTCTGTAATAATTAATCTAAAATTACATGAGAATCATTAATTTTACAAGACCCACACTATAACCAAGATCAACCAGTTATGTCCCTGAAGTCACTGTCCATGAGCATTGTAAGATACTGTAGATTCCATCTCCCCCAATCCACATTAATAATGCTAATCATTATGCCTACCTTCTCCTTGCTTTCATATGTAACAACGCCACTCTCTTCCCCTTGGTAACTGTTACTCCAAACTTGTGTTCTGTGAATCTGCTGATATTTTGCTCCTTCAGTTTTATCTTGGCTCTTCGTCTCCACGCATGTGTTAAATCATTTGATACATTTCTTCTCTTCCTCACTTATTTCACTGAGCATAATATGTTCTAGCGCCATCCATGATGTAGCAAATGCTAGGATTTGTTTTCTTCTGATGGCTGAGTAACGATCCTTTCTGTATATGTACCACATCTTCTATACCCATTAATCTATTGATGCCCAATTAGCTCGGTTTCTTTGAATAGTAGTCTGATTATCATAGGGTTATATATGTCTTTGTTAGCTGGGCACATTCATTGGTTTTATTGGATTCTTTAATTAATTTATTCTTTATTTACTTATTATTAAACTGTAAGTAAAAGTATAACGTGAGATTTTCTAGACTCCACCTGTCTCGAAATTCTTCCCAATGCCCCACTGCAGTCACTTCCATCAACAGAGCAATGTACTCTAGATTCACTGCCTGTCTTCACTGTTTGGTTAAGCCCTCACCACGCACCCACAAAAACATTACATGTGCTAATTATAATGCATCCTTTCCCTTCGCACTCTTATCCCTCCATTCTCCCATGTCCACCCTAGTCGTTTTTTCTTTGGTAACTGGTAGTTCATTCTTGATCTCTGTGTGTCTGCCACTATTTTGCTCCTTCAGTTCTTTCCGGCTTCTCTATCTGCACAGATTGGTCATATCGTTTGATACTTGTCCTCCTATCTTATTTCATTGAACATAAAACCCCGCTCTTTCATCTATGTTGTCACAAATGGGAGGATTTGTTTTCTTCTTATGGGTGAAAGGCAATTAATTGTTTATAAATACCACTTCTTCTGTATCCATTCAACTTCTGATGGAGACGGACCCGCTACTGTGAATAGTGCTGCGATAAACAAGGGGGTGCACATACCTTTTTTAAATTGGGCTACTGCATTATATCTACTTATCTATACTACTTACATTTCCTCTATGTATCTATCACCTATCATCTGACAATCTACCTTCTTGCTATCTCTCATCTATCATAGTCATCATTTATCTCTATCATCTATCATCTTTCTGCAACTATGATCTTCAATACGTTCTATGTGTATCTATCTTTTATTTCTCATGAATACACAACTACATGAGTAATATTGTTTACTACAACTTCCATCAACAATATATCCCCAGATATCCCATTGCGTTCACTATCCTCCAGTGCAGTAAAATAATGTAGAATCACTAGTCTTCTCTGTGACGTGCAGTCCTCCACGTTCCCCAGCCCAACACTATCTACACTTATTCTAATTCACCATTTCTAACCCCCAGTCCTTCTTGTCCCTCCACTTTAACACAATCGGCCCAGTCTCTTTCCTTTCGTAAACATTAGTCCATTCTTCTCTTCAGCGTGGCTTCTACAGTTTTGATTTCTTCATTTTATTTCTTTTTTTAATACTCTGCTTGTTAGTGAAATCATTTGACAATTTTCTCACTCTCCACCGCTTATTTCACTGAGCGTAATCCTCTGTATCTCCATCCATGTTGTTGTAAATGGCAGGGTTTGTTTTAGTCATATATCTGAATAATATCCCACTCTTCATTTGCTGATGGATACTTAGCATCACTATTGTTATCATTGTGGTAAATAATATAGGTGTGCACACGTCTCCTTTAAACTGGCTGCTGCTTTCTCTGTTACTCTGCATTTATTTTATGCATTCGTTCATTTAATTATATCTCATTATTCTACAAGTACATGAATAAAATTATGCGTGCTAGGACCGGCCCATCACAAAGAACTCCAGGATTCTCATTTGCAGTCACACTCCGTAAGCATAGTACGATACTGTAGAATCACTACATGTCTTCCGTGTTTTGTACAGGCATCCCCACAATGCCCATCTGCAGTATTCATGGAAATCATATAGCACGCTTTCTTTACCCCTACTTCCACCATCCATTCTCTCCTGTCCATCTCGGATCCTTTCCCTTTGGAATCTCTTAGTCCAATTTTCATTTCTGTGAATCGGATGATGTTTTGCTCCTTCAGTTTTTCTTTTTCCAACATCTCCACAGATGGCTCAAGTCACTTGACCCTTGCCTTTCTCCACCTCTTATGTCATGAGTATATTGCCCTCCTGCACCTTCCGAGTTTTTACAAATATTAGGATTTATTGTCATCTTATGGCTGAGTAATATTCAACTGAGAATATGTACCACAAATTCTTTACTCATTAATCTACTGATGGAAAGTTACCTGGGCTACTGTGCTTACTGCTGATAAAGCCGCGGATGTATGTGCCTTTTTTAACTTGTCTGCTTCAATGGATTTATTGATATGTGTTTATTATTGAGTTGTTTGTTCACCGTTAATCTGCAATTGTATGTGTAACGTATTTCCTAGACCCCCAGTTCCTCGTTTCACCCAAAACGCCCGTGCAGTCACTTCCATCACCATAACAATGTACTGTAGTATTGCTAGTTGTCTTCTCTGTTGGACAGCACTCCACGTGCATCCATTCCCACATTATATATGCTAACTGAAATGCTCCATTTCTTCCACACATCCTTTCCCCTCCATTTCCAACCATCCTTCTCTGTCTCTTTCCCTTTGGTAACTGTGAATCTATTCTTATGTTCTGTGACACCGCTGTTTTTCTCCTTCAGCTTTTTCTTTTTTCTAATATTCCAAAGATGAGTGACATCATTTTACTTATATATGTAGGCCAGAATAGGTTATGTTTCTAAGATGTTGCAGCTCCACACGGCTGAGCTCTGCCCAACATATGCTAGTGGAGTTTGCAGGAACAGCCTTGTTGCCTGGAGATTCCATGATGTCACAGTGCGCCTCTTTCATAGAGACAGGATATGTAAGCTCAGATTAGCTGGTTCTCACTTCAGAGCATGCTACCCTGCACGGAGTTGGACTTTGGTAAGATGGGCGCTGACCACCTTGACAGGTTCAGCGGAAAAGGAAAAGAGATCCAAGATACTGCTTGTTTCTTTTGATTTTGGCACCAATACCACACAGTTACGTTAGCGCAATTATGGTAATTAGACAAACCCCGTTTTCAAATCCACACGTTATACAGCATAAGTGTCACTGTCCACGAGCCCCTTAATGCACTGTAGTAGCTCTACTGTTCTTTGCTGTTGTACTGCCTTCCTCGCGCCCACACACTCTCCACTTATGTGTGCTACACGTAATGCTCCATTTTACCTCTCATTCCTCCCTTTCCAGCCATTCCCCTCTTTCACTTTCCCCTTGGTAACCATTAGTCCACTCTTCAGTTCATTGAACCTGCCACTGCCTTGTTCCTTGACTATTTCTCTTTTTTTCTAACTCTCCACAGTAGAGTGACATCAATTGCCACTTGACTTTCTCTTCGTGGCTTATTTCACTGAGAACAATACCCACAAGTTCCATCCATGTTTTTGTAATTGCTAAGATTTGTTTTCTTCATATGGCTGAATAATATTCTACGTCCCATTTACTGATGAACATTTAGCTTGGCTATTGTCAATACTTCTGTGAGAAACATATGGGTGCAATTTTCGTTTTTAACATGGGCTGCTGCATTCTGTTTATATATTTATAGATTTGTTTTTTTATATTTATTCATATATTCCTTTATTAATTCTGTAATAATTAATCTAAAATTACATGAGAATCATTAATTTTACAAGACCCACACTATAACCAAGATCAACCAGTTATGTCCCTGAAGTCACTGTCCATGAGCATTGTAAGATACTGTAGATTCCATCTCCCCCAATCCACATTAATAATGCTAATCATTATGCCTACCTTCTCCTTGCTTTCATATGTAACAACGCCACTCTCTTCCCCTTGGTAACTGTTACTCCAAACTTGTGTTCTGTGAATCTGCTGATATTTTGCTCCTTCAGTTTTATCTTGGCTCTTCGTCTCCACGCATGTGTTAAATCATTTGATACATTTCTTCTCTTCCTCACTTATTTCACTGAGCATAATATGTTCTAGCGCCATCCATGATGTAGCAAATGCTAGGATTTGTTTTCTTCTGATGGCTGAGTAACGATCCTTTCTGTATATGTACCACATCTTCTATACCCATTAATCTATTGATGCCCAATTAGCTCGGTTTCTTTGAATAGTAGTCTGATTATCATAGGGTTATATATGTCTTTGTTAGCTGGGCACATTCATTGGTTTTATTGGATTCTTTAATTAATTTATTCTTTATTTACTTATTATTAAACTGTAAGTAAAAGTATAACGTGAGATTTTCTAGACTCCACCTGTCTCGAAATTCTTCCCAATGCCCCACTGCAGTCACTTCCATCAACAGAGCAATGTACTCTAGATTCACTGCCTGTCTTCACTGTTTGGTTAAGCCCTCACCACGCACCCACAAAAACATTACATGTGCTAATTATAATGCATCCTTTCCCTTCGCACTCTTATCCCTCCATTCTCCCATGTCCACCCTAGTCGTTTTTTCTTTGGTAACTGGTAGTTCATTCTTGATCTCTGTGTGTCTGCCACTATTTTGCTCCTTCAGTTCTTTCCGGCTTCTCTATCTGCACAGATTGGTCATATCGTTTGATACTTGTCCTCCTATCTTATTTCATTGAACATAAAACCCCGCTCTTTCATCTATGTTGTCACAAATGGGAGGATTTGTTTTCTTCTTATGGGTGAAAGGCAATTAATTGTTTATAAATACCACTTCTTCTGTATCCATTCAACTTCTGATGGAGACGGACCCGCTACTGTGAATAGTGCTGCGATAAACAAGGGGGTGCACATACCTTTTTTAAATTGGGCTACTGCATTATATCTACTTATCTATACTACTTACATTTCCTCTATGTATCTATCACCTATCATCTGACAATCTACCTTCTTGCTATCTCTCATCTATCATAGTCATCATTTATCTCTATCATCTATCATCTTTCTGCAACTATGATCTTCAATACGTTCTATGTGTATCTATCTTTTATTTCTCATGAATACACAACTACATGAGTAATATTGTTTACTACAACTTCCATCAACAATATATCCCCAGATATCCCATTGCGTTCACTATCCTCAAGTGCAGTAAAATAATGTAGAATCACTAGTCTTCTCTGTGACGTGCAGTCCTCCACGTTCCCCAGCCCAACACTATCTACACTTATTCTAATTCACCATTTCTAACCCCCAGTCCTTCTTGTCCCTCCACTTTAACACAATCGGCCCAGTCTCTTTCCTTTCGTAAACATTAGTCCATTCTTCTCTTCAGCGTGGCTTCTACAGTTTTGATTTCTTCATTTTATTTCTTTTTTTAATACTCTGCTTGTTAGTGAAATCATTTGACAATTTTCTCACTCTCCACCGCTTATTTCACTGAGCGTAATCCTCTGTATCTCCATCCATGTTGTTGTAAATGGCAGGGTTTGTTTTAGTCATATATCTGAATAATATCCCACTCTTCATTTGCTGATGGATACTTAGCATCACTATTGTTATCATTGTGGTAAATAATATAGGTGTGCACACGTCTCCTTTAAACTGGCTGCTGCTTTCTCTGTTACTCTGCATTTATTTTATGCATTCGTTCATTTAATTATATCTCATTATTCTACAAGTACATGAATAAAATTATGCGTGCTAGGACCGGCCCATCACAAAGAACTCCAGGATTCTCATTTGCAGTCACACTCCGTAAGCATAGTACGATACTGTAGAATCACTACATGTCTTCCGTGTTTTGTACAGGCATCCCCACAATGCCCATCTGCAGTATTCATGGAAATCATATAGCACGCTTTCTTTACCCCTACTTCCACCATCCATTCTCTCCTGTCCATCTCGGATCCTTTCCCTTTGGAATCTCTTAGTCCAATTTTCATTTCTGTGAATCGGATGATGTTTTGCTCCTTCAGTTTTTCTTTTTCCAACATCTCCACAGATGGCTCAAGTCACTTGACCCTTGCCTTTCTCCACCTCTTATGTCATGAGTATATTGCCCTCCTGCACCTTCCGAGTTTTTACAAATATTAGGATTTATTGTCATCTTATGGCTGAGTAATATTCAACTGAGAATATGTACCACAAATTCTTTACTCATTAATCTACTGATGGAAAGTTACCTGGGCTACTGTGCTTACTGCTGATAAAGCCGCGGATGTATGTGCCTTTTTTAACTTGTCTGCTTCAATGGATTTATTGATATGTGTTTATTATTGAGTTGTTTGTTCACCGTTAATCTGCAATTGTATGTGTAACGTATTTCCTAGACCCCCAGTTCCTCGTTTCACCCAAAACGCCCGTGCAGTCACTTCCATCACCATAACAATGTACTGTAGTATTGCTAGTTGTCTTCTCTGTTGGACAGCACTCCACGTGCATCCATTCCCACATTATATATGCTAACTGAAATGCTCCATTTCTTCCACACATCCTTTCCCCTCCATTTCCAACCATCCTTCTCTGTCTCTTTCCCTTTGGTAACTGTGAATCTATTCTTATGTTCTGTGACACCGCTGTTTTTCTCCTTCAGCTTTTTCTTTTTTCTAATATTCCAAAGATGAGTGACATCATTTTACTTATATATGTAGGCCAGAATAGGTTATGTTTCTAAGATGTTGCAGCTCCACACGGCTGAGCTCTGCCCAACATATGCTAGTGGAGTTTGCAGGAACAGCCTTGTTGCCTGGAGATTCCATGATGTCACAGTGCGCCTCTTTCATAGAGACAGGATATGTAAGCTCAGATTAGCTGGTTCTCACTTCAGAGCATGCTACCCTGCACGGAGTTGGACTTTGGTAAGATGGGCGCTGACCACCTTGACAGGTTCAGCGGAAAAGGAAAAGAGATCCAAGATACTGCTTGTTTCTTTTGATTTTGGCACCAATACCACACAGTTACGTTAGCGCAATTATGGTAATTAGACAAACCCCGTTTTCAAATCCACACGTTATACAGCATAAGTGTCACTGTCCACGAGCCCCTTAATGCACTGTAGTAGCTCTACTGTTCTTTGCTGTTGTACTGCCTTCCTCGTGCCCACACACTCTCCACTTATGTGTGCTACACGTAATGCTCCATTTTACCTCTCATTCTTCCCTTTCCAGCCATTCCCCTCTTTCACTTTCCCCTTGGTAACCATTAGTCCACTCTTCAGTTCATTGAACCTGCCACTGTCTTGTTCCTTGAATATTTCTCTTTTTTTCTAACTCTCCACAGTAGAGTGACATCAATTGCCACTTGACTTTCTCTTCGTGGCTTATTTCACTGAGAACAATACCCACAAGTTCCATCCATGTTTTTGTAATTGCTAAGATTTGTTTTCTTCATATGGCTGAATAATATTCTACGTCCCATTTACTGATGAACATTTAACTTGGCTATTGTCAATACTTCTGTGAGAAACATATGGGTGCAATTTTCGTTTTTAACATGGGCTGCTGCATTCTGTTTATATATTTATAGATTTGTTTTTTTATATTTATTCATATATTCCTTTATTAATTCTGTAATAATTAATCTAAAATTACATGAGAATCATTAATTTTACAAGACCCACACTATAACCAAGATCAACCAGTTATGTCCCTGAAGTCACTGTCCATGAGCATTGTAAGATACTGTAGATTCCATCTCCCCCAATCCACATTAATAATGCTAATCATTATGCCTACCTTCTCCTTGCTTTCATATGTAACAACGCCACTCTCTTCCCCTTGGTAACTGTTACTCCAAACTTGTGTTCTGTGAATCTGCTGATATTTTGCTCCTTCAGTTTTATCTTGGCTCTTCGTCTCCACGCATGTGTTAAATCATTTGATACATTTCTTCTCTTCCTCACTTATTTCACTGAGCATAATATGTTCTAGCGCCATCCATGATGTAGCAAATGCTAGGATTTGTTTTCTTCTGATGGCTGAGTAACGATCCTTTCTGTATATGTACCACATCTTCTATACCCATTAATCTATTGATGCCCAATTAGCTCGGTTTCTTTGAATAGTAGTCTGATTATCATAGGGTTATATATGTCTTTATTAGCTGGGCACATTCATTGGTTTTATTGGATTCTTTAATTAATTTATTCTTTATTTACTTATTATTAAACTGTAAGTAAAAGTATAACGTGAGATTTTCTAGACTCCACCTGTCTCGAAATTCTTCCCAATGCCCCACTGCAGTCACTTCCATCAACAGAGCAATGTACTCTAGATTCACTGCCTGTCTTCACTGTTTGGTTAAGCCCTCACCACGCACCCACAAAAACATTACATGTGCTAATTATAATGCATCCTTTCCCTTCGCACTGTTATCCCTCCATTCTCCCATGTCCACCCTAGTCGTTTTTTCTTTGGTAACTGGTAGTTCATTCTTGATCTCTGTGTGTCTGCCACTATTTTGCTACTTCAGTTCTTTCCGGCTTCTCTATCTGCACAGATTGGTCATATCGTTTGATACTTGTCCTCCTATCTTATTTCATTGAACATAAAACCCCGCTCTTTCATCTATGTTGTCACAAATGGGAGGATTTGTTTTCTTCTTATGGGTGAAAGGCAATTAATTGTTTATAAATACCACTTCTTCTGTATCCATTCAACTTCTGATGGAGACGGACCCGCTACTGTGAATAGTGCTGCGATAAACAACGGGGTGCACATACCTTTTTTAAATTGGGCTACTGCATTATATCAACTTATCTATACTACTTACATTTCCTCTATGTATCTATCACCTATCATCTGACAATCTACCTTCTTGCTATCTCTCATCTATCATAGTCATCATTTATCTCTATCATCTATCATCTTTCTGCAACTATGATCTTCAATACGTTCTATGTGTATCTATCTTTTATTTCTCATGAATACACAACTACATGAGTAATATTGTTTACTACAACTTCCATCAACAATATATCCCCAGATATCCCATTGCGTTCACTATCCTCCAGTGCAGTAAAATAATGTAGAATCACTAGTCTTCTCTGTGACGTGCAGTCCTCCACGTTCCCCAGCCCAACACTATCTACACTTATTCTAATTCACCATTTCTAACCCCCAGTCCTTCTTGTCCCTCCACTTTAACACAATCGGCCCAGTCTCTTTCCTTTCGTAAACATTAGTCCATTCTTCTCTTCAGCGTGGCTTCTACAGTTTTGATTTCTTCATTTTATTTCTTTTTTTAATACTCTGCTTGTTAGTGAAATCATTTGACAATTTTCTCACTCTCCACCGCTTATTTCACTGAGCGTAATCCTCTGTATCTCCATCCATGTTGTTGTAAATGGCAGGGTTTGTTTTAGTCATATATCTGAATAATATCCCACTCTTCATTTGCTGATGGATACTTAGCATCACTATTGTTATCATTGTGGTAAATAATATAGGTGTGCACACGTCTCCTTTAAACTGGCTGCTGCTTTCTCTGTTACTCTGCATTTATTTTATGCATTCGTTCATTTAATTATATCTCATTATTCTGCAAGTACATGAATAAAATTATGCGTGCTAGGACCGGCCCATCACAAAGAACTCCAGGATTCTCATTTGCAGTCACACTCCGTAAGCATAGTAAGATACTGTAGAATCACTACATGTCTTCCGTGTTTTGTACAGGCATCCCCACAATGCCCATCTGCAGTATTCATGGAAATCATATAGCACGCTTTCTTTACCCCTACTTCCACCATCCATTCTCTCCTGTCCATCTCGGATCCTTTCCCTTTGGAATCTCTTAGTCCAATTTTCATTTCTGTGAATCGGATGATGTTTTGCTCCTTCAGTTTTTCTTTTTCCAACATCTCCACAGATGGCTCAAGTCACTTGACCCTTGCCTTTCTCCACCTCTTATGTCATGAGTATATTGCCCTCCTGCACCTTCCGAGTTTTTACAAATATTAGGATTTATTGTCATCTTATGGCTGAGTAATATTCAACTGAGAATATGTACCACAAATTCTTTACTCATTAATCTACTGATGGAAAGTTACCTGGGCTACTGTGCTTACTGCTGATAAAGCCGCGGATGTATGTGCCTTTTTTAACTTGTCTGCTTCAATGGATTTATTGATATGTGTTTATTATTGAGTTGTTTGTTCACCGTTAATCTGCAATTGTATGTGTAACGTATTTCCTAGACCCCCAGTTCCTCGTTTCACCCAAAACGCCCGTGCAGTCACTTCCATCACCATAACAATGTACTGTAGTATTGCTAGTTGTCTTCTCTGTTGGACAGCACTCCACGTGCATCCATTCCCACATTATATATGCTAACTGAAATGCTCCATTTCTTCCACACATCCTTTCCCCTCCATTTCCAACCATCCTTCTCTGTCTCTTTCCCTTTGGTAACTGTGAATCTATTCTTATGTTCTGTGACACCGCTGTTTTTCTCCTTCAGCTTTTTCTTTTTTCTAATATTCCAAAGATGAGTGACATCATTTTACTTATATATGTAGGCCAGAATAGGTTATGTTTCTAAGATGTTGCAGCTCCACACGGCTGAGCTCTGCCCAACATATGCTAGTGGAGTTTGCAGGAACAGCCTTGTTGCCTGGAGATTCCATGATGTCACAGTGCGCCTCTTTCATAGAGACAGGATATGTAAGCTCAGATTAGCTGGTTCTCACTTCAGAGCATGCTACCCTGCACGGAGTTGGACTTTGGTAAGATGGGCGCTGACCACCTTGACAGGTTCAGCGGAAAAGGAAAAGAGATCCAAGATACTGCTTGTTTCTTTTGATTTTGGCACCAATACCACACAGTTACGTTAGCGCAATTATGGTAATTAGACAAACCCCGTTTTCAAATCCACACGTTATACAGCATAAGTGTCACTGTCCACGAGCCCCTTAATGCACTGTAGTAGCTCTACTGTTCTTTGCTGTTGTACTGCCTTCCTCGTGCCCACACACTCTCCACTTATGTGTGCTACACGTAATGCTCCATTTTACCTCTCATTCCTCCCTTTCCAGCCATTCCCCTCTTTCACTTTCCCCTTGGTAACCATTAGTCCACTCTTCAGTTCATTGAACCTGCCACTGTCTTGTTCCTTGACTATTTCTCTTTTTTTCTAACTCTCCACAGTAGAGTGACATCAATTGCCACTTGACTTTCTCTTCGTGGCTTATTTCACTGAGAACAATACCCACAAGTTCCATCCATGTTTTTGTAATTGCTAAGATTTGTTTTCTTCATATGGCTGAATAATATTCTACGTCCCATTTACTGATGAACATTTAACTTGGCTATTGTCAATACTTCTGTGAGAAACATATGGGTGCAATTTTCGTTTTTAACATGGGCTGCTGCATTCTGTTTATATATTTATAGATTTGTTTTTTTATATTTATTCATATATTCCTTTATTAATTCTGTAATAATTAATCTAAAATTACATGAGAATCATTAATTTTACAAGACCCACACTATAACCAAGATCAACCAGTTATGTCCCTGAAGTCACTGTCCATGAGCATTGTAAGATACTGTAGATTCCATCTCCCCCAATCCACATTAATAATGCTAATCATTATGCCTACCTTCTCCTTGCTTTCATATGTAACAACGCCACTCTCTTCCCCTTGGTAACTGTTACTCCAAACTTGTGTTCTGTGAATCTGCTGATATTTTGCTCCTTCAGTTTTATCTTGGCTCTTCGTCTCCACGCATGTGTTAAATCATTTGATACATTTCTTCTCTTCCTCACTTATTTCACTGAGCATAATATGTTCTAGCGCCATCCATGATGTAGCAAATGCTAGGATTTGTTTTCTTCTGATGGCTGAGTAACGATCCTTTCTGTATATGTACCACATCTTCTATACCCATTAATCTATTGATGCCCAATTAGCTCGGTTTCTTTGAATAGTAGTCTGATTATCATAGGGTTATATATGTCTTTGTTAGCTGGGCACATTCATTGGTTTTATTGGATTCTTTAATTAATTTATTCTTTATTTACTTATTATTAAACTGTAAGTAAAAGTATAACGTGAGATTTTCTAGACTCCACCTGTCTCGAAATTCTTCCCAATGCCCCACTGCAGTCACTTCCATCAACAGAGCAATGTACTCTAGATTCACTGCCTGTCTTCACTGTTTGGTTAAGCCCTCACCACGCACCCACAAAAACATTACATGTGCTAATTATAATGCATCCTTTCCCTTCGCACTCTTATCCCTCCATTCTCCCATGTCCACCCTAGTCGTTTTTTCTTTGGTAACTGGTAGTTCATTCTTGATCTCTGTGTGTCTGCCACTATTTTGCTCCTTCAGTTCTTTCCGGCTTCTCTATCTGCACAGATTGGTCATATCGTTTGATACTTGTCCTCCTATCTTATTTCATTGAACATAAAACCCCGCTCTTTCATCTATGTTGTCACAAATGGGAGGATTTGTTTTCTTCTTATGGGTGAAAGGCAATTAATTGTTTATAAATACCACTTCTTCTGTATCCATTCAACTTCTGATGGAGACGGACCCGCTACTGTGAATAGTGCTGCGATAAACAAGGGGGTGCACATACCTTTTTTAAATTGGGCTACTGCATTATATCTACTTATCTATACTACTTACATTTCCTCTATGTATCTATCACCTATCATCTGACAATCTACCTTCTTGCTATCTCTCATCTATCATAGTCATCATTTATCTCTATCATCTATCATCTTTCTGCAACTATGATCTTCAATACGTTCTATGTGTATCTATCTTTTATTTCTCATGAATACACAACTACATGAGTAATATTGTTTACTACAACTTCCATCAACAATATATCCCCAGATATCCCATTGCGTTCACTATCCTCCAGTGCAGTAAAATAATGTAGAATCACTAGTCTTCTCTGTGACGTGCAGTCCTCCACGTTCCCCAGCCCAACACTATCTACACTTATTCTAATTCACCATTTCTAACCCCCAGTCCTTCTTGTCCCTCCACTTTAACACAATCGGCCCAGTCTCTTTCCTTTCGTAAACATTAGTCCATTCTTCTCTTCAGCGTGGCTTCTACAGTTTTGATTTCTTCATTTTATTTCTTTTTTTAATACTCTGCTTGTTAGTGAAATCATTTGACAATTTTCTCACTCTCCACCGCTTATTTCACTGAGCGTAATCCTCTGTATCTCCATCCATGTTGTTGTAAATGGCAGGGTTTGTTTTAGTCATATATCTGAATAATATCCCACTCTTCATTTGCTGATGGATACTTAGCATCACTATTGTTATCATTGTGGTAAATAATATAGGTGTGCACACGTCTCCTTTAAACTGGCTGCTGCTTTCTCTGTTACTCTGCATTTATTTTATGCATTCGTTCATTTAATTATATCTCATTATTCTACAAGTACATGAATAAAATTATGCGTGCTAGGACCGGCCCATCACAAAGAACTCCAGGATTCTCATTTGCAGTCACACTCCGTAAGCATAGTACGATACTGTAGAATCACTACATGTCTTCCGTGTTTTGTACAGGCATCCCCACAATGCCCATCTGCAGTATTCATGGAAATCATATAGCACGCTTTCTTTACCCCTACTTCCACCATCCATTCTCTCCTGTCCATCTCGGATCCTTTCCCTTTGGAATCTCTTAGTCCAATTTTCATTTCTGTGAATCGGATGATGTTTTGCTCCTTCAGTTTTTCTTTTTCCAACATCTCCACAGATGGCTCAAGTCACTTGACCCTTGCCTTTCTCCACCTCTTATGTCATGAGTATATTGCCCTCCTGCACCTTCCGAGTTTTTACAAATATTAGGATTTATTGTCATCTTATGGCTGAGTAATATTCAACTGAGAATATGTACCACAAATTCTTTACTCATTAATCTACTGATGGAAAGTTACCTGGGCTACTGTGCTTACTGCTGATAAACCCGCGGATGTATGTGCCTTTTTTAACTTGTCTGCTTCAATGGATTTATTGATATGTGTTTATTATTAAGTTGTTTGTTCACCGTTAATCTGCAATTGTATGTGTAACGTATTTCCTAGACCCCCAGTTCCTCGTTTCACCCAAAATGCCCGTGCAGTCACTTCCATCACCATAACAATGTACTGTAGTATTGCTAGTTGTCTTCTCTGTTGGACAGCACTCCACGTGCATCCATTCCCACATTATATATGCTAACTGAAATGCTCCATTTCTTCCACACATCCTTTCCCCTCCATTTCCAACCATCCTTCTCTGTCTCTTTCCCTTTGGTAACTGTGAATCTATTCTTATGTTCTGTGACACCGCTGTTTTTCTCCTTCAGCTTTTTCTTTTTTCTAATATTCCAAAGATGAGTGACATCATTTTACTTATATATGTAGGCCAGAATAGGTTATGTTTCTAAGATGTTGCAGCTCCACACGGCTGAGCTCTGCCCAACATATGCTAGTGGAGTTTGCAGGAACAGCCTTGTTGCCTGGAGATTCCATGATGTCACAGTGCGCCTCTTTCATAGAGACAGGATATGTAAGCTCAGATTAGCTGGTTCTCACTTCAGAGCATGCTACCCTGCACGGAGTTGGACTTTGGTAAGATGGGCGCTGACCACCTTGACAGGTTCAGCGGAAAAGGAAAAGAGATCCAAGATACTGCTTGTTTCTTTTGATTTTGGCACCAATACCACACAGTTACGTTAGCGCAATTATGGTAATTAGACAAACCCCGTTTTCAAATCCACACGTTATACAGCATAAGTGTCACTGTCCACGAGCCCCTTAATGCACTGTAGTAGCTCTACTGTTCTTTGCTGTTGTACTGCCTTCCTCGCGCCCACACACTCTCCACTTATGTGTGCTACACGTAATGCTCCATTTTACCTCTCATTCCTCCCTTTCCAGCCATTCCCCTCTTTCACTTTCCCCTTGGTAACCATTAGTCCACTCTTCAGTTCATTGAACCTGCCACTGTCTTGTTCCTTGACTATTTCTCTTTTTTTCTAACTCTCCACAGTAGAGTGACATCAATTGCCACTTGACTTTCTCTTCGTGGCTTATTTCACTGAGAACAATACCCACAAGTTCCATCCATGTTTTTGTAATTGCTAAGATTTGTTTTCTTCATATGGCTGAATAATATTCTACGTCCCATTTACTGATGAACATTTAGCTTGGCTATTGTCAATACTTCTGTGAGAAACATATGGGTGCAATTTTCGTTTTTAACATGGGCTGCTGCATTCTGTTTATATATTTATAGATTTGTTTTTTTATATTTATTCATATATTCCTTTATTAATTCTGTAATAATTAATCTAAAATTACATGAGAATCATTAATTTTACAAGACCCACACTATAACCAAGATCAACCAGTTATGTCCCTGAAGTCACTGTCCATGAGCATTGTAAGATACTGTAGATTCCATCTCCCCCAATCCACATTAATAATGCTAATCATTATGCCTACCTTCTCCTTGCTTTCATATGTAACAACGCCACTCTCTTCCCCTTGGTAACTGTTACTCCAAACTTGTGTTCTGTGAATCTGCTGATATTTTGCTCCTTCAGTTTTATCTTGGCTCTTCGTCTCCACGCATGTGTTAAATCATTTGATACATTTCTTCTCTTCCTCACTTATTTCACTGAGCATAATATGTTCTAGCGCCATCCATGATGTAGCAAATGCTAGGATTTGTTTTCTTCTGATGGCTGAGTAACGATCCTTTCTGTATATGTACCACATCTTCTATACCCATTAATCTATTGATGCCCAATTAGCTCGGTTTCTTTGAATAGTAGTCTGATTATCATAGGGTTATATATGTCTTTGTTAGCTGGGCACATTCATTGGTTTTATTGGATTCTTTAATTAATTTATTCTTTATTTACTTATTATTAAACTGTAAGTAAAAGTATAACGTGAGATTTTCTAGACTCCACCTGTCTCGAAATTCTTCCCAATGCCCCACTGCAGTCACTTCCATCAACAGAGCAATGTACTCTAGATTCACTGCCTGTCTTCACTGTTTGGTTAAGCCCTCACCACGCACCCACAAAAACATTACATGTGCTAATTATAATGCATCCTTTCCCTTCGCACTCTTATCCCTCCATTCTCCCATGTCCACCCTAGTCGTTTTTTCTTTGGTAACTGGTAGTTCATTCTTGATCTCTGTGTGTCTGCCACTATTTTGCTCCTTCAGTTCTTTCCGGCTTCTCTATCTGCACAGATTGGTCATATCGTTTGATACTTGTCCTCCTATCTTATTTCATTGAACATAAAACCCCGCTCTTTCATCTATGTTGTCACAAATGGGAGGATTTGTTTTCTTCTTATGGGTGAAAGGCAATTAATTCTTTATAAATACCACTTCTTCTGTATCCATTCAACTTCTGATGGAGACGGACCCGCTACTGTGAATAGTGCTGCGATAAACAAGGGGGTGCACATACCTTTTTTAAATTGGGCTACTGCATTATATCTACTTATCTATACTACTTACATTTCCTCTATGTATCTATCACCTATCATCTGACAATCTACCTTCTTGCTATCTCTCATCTATCATAGTCATCATTTATCTCTATCATCTATCATCTTTCTGCAACTATGATCTTCAATACGTTCTATGTGTATCTATCTTTTATTTCTCATGAATACACAACTACATGAGTAATATTGTTTACTACAACTTCCATCAACAATATATCCCCAGATATCCCATTGCGTTCACTATCCTCCAGTGCAGTAAAATAATGTAGAATCACTAGTCTTCTCTGTGACGTGCAGTCCTCCACGTTCCCCAGCCCAACACTATCTACACTTATTCTAATTCACCATTTCTAACCCCCAGTCCTTCTTGTCCCTCCACTTTAACACAATCGGCCCAGTCTCTTTCCTTTCGTAAACATTAGTCCATTCTTCTCTTCAGCGTGGCTTCTACAGTTTTGATTTCTTCATTTTATTTCTTTTTTTAATACTCTGCTTGTTAGTGAAATCATTTGACAATTTTCTCACTCTCCACCGCTTATTTCACTGAGCGTAATCCTCTGTATCTCCATCCATGTTGTTGTAAATGGCAGGGTTTGTTTTAGTCATATATCTGAATAATATCCCACTCTTCATTTGCTGATGGATACTTAGCATCACTATTGTTATCATTGTGGTAAATAATATAGGTGTGCACACGTCTCCTTTAAACTGGCTGCTGCTTTCTCTGTTACTCTGCATTTATTTTATGCATTCGTTCATTTAATTATATCTCATTATTCTACAAGTACATGAATAAAATTATGCGTGCTAGGACCGGCCCATCACAAAGAACTCCAGGATTCTCATTTGCAGTCACACTCCGTAAGCATAGTACGATACTGTAGAATCACTACATGTCTTCCGTGTTTTGTACAGGCATCCCCACAATGCCCATCTGCAGTATTCATGGAAATCATATAGCACGCTTTCTTTACCCCTACTTCCACCATCCATTCTCTCCTGTCCATCTCGGATCCTTTCCCTTTGGAATCTCTTAGTCCAATTTTCATTTCTGTGAATCGGATGATGTTTTGCTCCTTCAGTTTTTCTTTTTCCAACATCTCCACAGATGGCTCAAGTCACTTGACCCTTGCCTTTCTCCACCTCTTATGTCATGAGTATATTGCCCTCCTGCACCTTCCGAGTTTTTACAAATATTAGGATTTATTGTCATCTTATGGCTGAGTAATATTCAACTGAGAATATGTACCACAAATTCTTTACTCATTAATCTACTGATGGAAAGTTACCTGGGCTACTGTGCTTACTGCTGATAAAGCCGCGGATGTATGTGCCTTTTTTAACTTGTCTGCTTCAATGGATTTATTGATATGTGTTTATTATTGAGTTGTTTTTTCACCGTTAATCTGCAATTGTATGTGTAACGTATTTCCTAGACACCCAGTTCCTCGTTTCACCCAAAACGCCCGTGCAGTCACTTCCATCACCATAACAATGTACTGTAGTATTGCTAGTTGTCTTCTCTGTTGGACAGCACTCCACGTGCATCCATTCCCACATTATATATGCTAACTGAAATGCTCCATTTCTTCCACACATCCTTTCCCCTCCATTTCCAACCATCCTTCTCTGTCTCTTTCCCTTTGGTAACTGTGAATCTATTCTTATGTTCTGTGACACCGCTGTTTTTCTCCTTCAGCTTTTTCTTTTTTCTAATATTCCAAAGATGAGTGACATCATTTTACTTATATATGTAGGCCAGAATAGGTTATGTTTCTAAGATGTTGCAGCTCCACACGGCTGAGCTCTGCCCAACATATGCTAGTGGAGTTTGCAGGAACAGCCTTGTTGCCTGGAGATTCCATGATGTCACAGTGCGCCTCTTTCATAGAGACAGGATATGTAAGCTCAGATTAGCTGGTTCTCACTTCAGAGCATGCTACCCTGCACGGAGTTGGACTTTGGTAAGATGGGCGCTGACCACCTTGACAGGTTCAGCGGAAAAGGAAAAGAGATCCAAGATACTGCTTGTTTCTTTTGATTTTGGCACCAATACCACACAGTTACGTTAGCGCAATTATGGTAATTAGACAAACCCCGTTTTCAAATCCACACGTTATACAGCATAAGTGTCACTGTCCACGAGCCCCTTAATGCACTGTAGTAGCTCTACTGTTCTTTGCTGTTGTACTGCCTTCCTCGCGCCCACACACTCTCCACTTATGTGTGCTACACGTAATGCTCCATTTTACCTCTCATTCCTCCCTTTCCAGCCATTCCCCTCTTTCACTTTCCCCTTGGTAACCATTAGTCCACTCTTCAGTTCATTGAACCTGCCACTGTCTTGTTCCTTGACTATTTCTCTTTTTTTCTAACTCTCCACAGTAGAGTGACATCAATTGCCACTTGACTTTCTCTTCGTGGCTTATTTCACTGAGAACAATACCCACAAGTTCCATCCATGTTTTTGTAATTGCTAAGATTTGTTTTCTTCATATGGCTGAATAATATTCTACGTCCCATTTACTGATGAACATTTAGCTTGGCTATTGTCAATACTTCTGTGAGAAACATATGGGTGCAATTTTCGTTTTTAACATGGGCTGCTGCATTCTGTTTATATATTTATAGATTTGTTTTTTTATATTTATTCATATATTCCTTTATTAATTCTGTAATAATTAATCTAAAATTACATGAGAATCATTAATTTTACAAGACCCACACTATAACCAAGATCAACCAGTTATGTCCCTGAAGTCACTGTCCATGAGCATTGTAAGATACTGTAGATTCCATCTCCCCCAATCCACATTAATAATGCTAATCATTATGCCTACCTTCTCCTTGCTTTCATATGTAACAACGCCACTCTCTTCCCCTTGGTAACTGTTACTCCAAACTTGTGTTCTGTGAATCTGCTGATATTTTGCTCCTTCAGTTTTATCTTGGCTCTTCGTCTCCACGCATGTGTTAAATCATTTGATACATTTCTTCTCTTCCTCACTTATTTCACTGAGCATAATATGTTCTAGCGCCATCCATGATGTAGCAAATGCTAGGATTTGTTTTCTTCTGATGGCTGAGTAACGATCCTTTCTGTATATGTACCACATCTTCTATACCCATTAATCTATTGATGCCCAATTAGCTCGGTTTCTTTGAATAGTAGTCTGATTATCATAGGGTTATATATGTCTTTGTTAGCTGGGCACATTCATTGGTTTTATTGGATTCTTTAATTAATTTATTCTTTATTTACTTATTATTAAACTGTAAGTAAAAGTATAACGTGAGATTTTCTAGACTCCACCTGTCTCGAAATTCTTCCCAATGCCCCACTGCAGTCACTTCCATCAACAGAGCAATGTACTCTAGATTCACTGCCTGTCTTCACTGTTTGGTTAAGCCCTCACCACGCACCCACAAAAACATTACATGTGCTAATTATAATGCATCCTTTCCCTTCGCACTGTTATCCCTCCATTCTCCCATGTCCACCCAAGTCGTTTTTTCTTTGGTAACTGGTAGTTCATTCTTGATCTCTGTGTGTCTGCCACTATTTTGCTCCTTCAGTTCTTTCCGGCTTCTCTATCTGCACAGATTGGTCATATCGTTTGATACTTGTCCTCCTATCTTATTTCATTGAACATAAAACCCCGCTCTTTCATCTATGTTGTCACAAATGGGAGGATTTGTTTTCTTCTTATGGGTGAAAGGCAATTAATTGTTTATAAATACCACTTCTTCTGTATCCATTCAACTTCTGATGGAGACGGACCCGCTACTGTGAATAGTGCTGCGATAAACAAGGGGGTGCACATACCTTTTTTAAATTGGGCTACTGCATTATATCTACTTATCTATACTACTTACATTTCCTCTATGTATCTATCACCTATCATCTGACAATCTACCTTCTTGCTATCTCTCATCTATCATAGTCATCATTTATCTCTATCATCTATCATCTTTCTGCAACTATGATCTTCAATACGTTCTATGTGTATCTATCTTTTATTTCTCATGAATACACAACTACATGAGTAATATTGTTTACTACAACTTCCATCAACAATATATCCCCAGATATCCCATTGCGTTCACTATCCTCCAGTGCAGTAAAATAATGTAGAATCACTAGTCTTCTCTGTGACGTGCAGTCCTCCACGTTCCCCAGCCCAACACTATCTACACTTATTCTAATTCACCATTTCTAACCCCCAGTCCTTCTTGTCCCTCCACTTTAACACAATCGGCCCAGTCTCTTTCCTTTCGTAAACATTAGTCCATTCTTCTCTTCAGCGTGGCTTCTACAGTTTTGATTTCTTCATTTTATTTCTTTTTTTAATACTCTGCTTGTTAGTGAAATCATTTGACAATTTTCTCACTCTCCACCGCTTATTTCACTGAGCGTAATCCTCTGTATCTCCATCCATGTTGTTGTAAATGGCAGGGTTTGTTTTAGTCATATATCTGAATAATATCCCACTCTTCATTTGCTGATGGATACTTAGCATCACTATTGTTATCATTGTGGTAAATAATATAGGTGTGCACACGTCTCCTTTAAACTGGCTGCTGCTTTCTCTGTTACTCTGCATTTATTTTATGCATTCGTTCATTTAATTATATCTCATTATTCTACAAGTACATGAATAAAATTATGCGTGCTAGGACCGGCCCATCACAAAGAACTCCAGGATTCTCATTTGCAGTCACACTCCGTAAGCATAGTACGATACTGTAGAATCACTACATGTCTTCCGTGTTTTGTACAGGCATCCCCACAATGCCCATCTGCAGTATTCATGGAAATCATATAGCACGCTTTCTTTACCCCTACTTCCACCATCCATTCTCTCCTGTCCATCTCGGATCCTTTCCCTTTGGAATCTCTTAGTCCAATTTTCATTTCTGTGAATCGGATGATGTTTTGCTCCTTCAGTTTTTCTTTTTCCAACATCTCCACAGATGGCTCAAGTCACTTGACCCTTGCCTTTCTCCACCTCTTATGTCATGAGTATATTGCCCTCCTGCACCTTCCGAGTTTTTACAAATATTAGGATTTATTGTCATCTTATGGCTGAGTAATATTCAACTGAGAATATGTACCACAAATTCTTTACTCATTAATCTACTGATGGAAAGTTACCTGGGCTACTGTGCTTACTGCTGATAAAGCCGCGGATGTATGTGCCTTTTTTAACTTGTCTGCTTCAATGGATTTATTGATATGTGTTTATTATTGAGTTGTTTGTTCACCGTTAATCTGCAATTGTATGTGTAACGTATTTCCTAGACACCCAGTTCCTCGTTTCACCCAAAACGCCCGTGCAGTCACTTCCATCACCATAACAATGTACTGTAGTATTGCTAGTTGTCTTCTCTGTTGGACAGCACTCCACGTGCATCCATTCCCACATTATATATGCTAACTGAAATGCTCCATTTCTTCCACACATCCTTTCCCCTCCATTTCCAACCATCCTTCTCTGTCTCTTTCCCTTTGGTAACTGTGAATCTATTCTTATGTTCTGTGACACCGCTGTTTTTCTCCTTCAGCTTTTTCTTTTTTCTAATATTCCAAAGATGAGTGACATCATTTTACTTATATATGTAGGCCAGAATAGGTTATGTTTCTAAGATGTTGCAGCTCCACACGGCTGAGCTCTGCCCAACATATGCTAGTGGAGTTTGCAGGAACAGCCTTGTTGCCTGGAGATTCCATGATGTCACAGTGCGCCTCTTTCATAGAGACAGGATATGTAAGCTCAGATTAGCTGGTTCTCACTTCAGAGCATGCTACCCTGCACGGAGTTGGACTTTGGTAAGATGGGCGCTGACCACCTTGACAGGTTCAGCGGAAAAGGAAAAGAGATCCAAGATACTGCTTGTTTCTTTTGATTTTGGCACCAATACCACACAGTTACGTTAGCGCAATTATGGTAATTAGACAAACCCCGTTTTCAAATCCACACGTTATACAGCATAAGTGTCACTGTCCACGAGCCCCTTAATGCACTGTAGTAGCTCTACTGTTCTTTGCTGTTGTACTGCCTTCCTCGCGCCCACACACTCTCCACTTATGTGTGCTACACGTAATGCTCCATTTTACCTCTCATTCCTCCCTTTCCAGCCATTCCCCTCTTTCACTTTCCCCTTGGTAACCATTAGTCCACTCTTCAGTTCATTGAACCTGCCACTGTCTTGTTCCTTGAATATTTCTCTTTTTTTCTAACTCTCCACAGTAGAGTGACATCAATTGCCACTTGACTTTCTCTTCGTGGCTTATTTCACTGAGAACAATACCCACAAGTTCCATCCATGTTTTTGTAATTGCTAAGATTTGTTTTCTTCATATGGCTGAATAATATTCTACGTCCCATTTACTGATGAACATTTAGCTTGGCTATTGTCAATACTTCTGTGAGAAACATATGGGTGCAATTTTCGTTTTTAACATGGGCTGCTGCATTCTGTTTATATATTTATAGATTTGTTTTTTTATATTTATTCATATATTCCTTTATTAATTCTGTAATAATTAATCTAAAATTACATGAGAATCATTAATTTTACAAGACCCACACTATAACCAAGATCAACCAGTTATGTCCCTGAAGTCACTGTCCATGAGCATTGTAAGATACTGTAAATTCCATCTCCCCCAATCCACATTAATAATGCTAATCATTATGCCTACCTTCTCCTTGCGTTCATATGTAACAACGCCACTCTCTTCCCCTTGGTAACTGTTACTCCAAACTTGTGTTCTGTGAATCTGCTGATATTTTGCTCCTTCAGTTTTATCTTGGCTCTTCGTCTCCACGCATGTGTTAAATCATTTGATACATTTCTTCTCTTCCTCACTTATTTCACTGAGCATAATATGTTCTAGCGCCATCCATGATGTAGCAAATGCTAGGATTTGTTTTCTTCTGATGGCTGAGTAACGATCCTTTCTGTATATGTACCACATCTTCTATACCCATTAATCTATTGATGCCCAATTAGCTCGGTTTCTTTGAATAGTAGTCTGATTATCATAGGGTTATATATGTCTTTGTTAGCTGGGCACATTCATTGGTTTTATTGGATTCTTTAATTAATTTATTCTTTATTTACTTATTATTAAACTGTAAGTAAAAGTATAACGTGAGATTTTCTAGACTCCACCTGTCTCGAAATTCTTCCCAATGCCCCACTGCAGTCACTTCCATCAACAGAGCAATGTACTCTAGATTCACTGCCTGTCTTCACTGTTTGGTTAAGCCCTCACCACGCACCCACAAAAACATTACATGTGCTAATTATAATGCATCCTTTCCCTTCGCACTGTTATCCCTACATTCTCCCATGTCCACCCTAGTCGTTTTTTCTTTGGTAACTGGTAGTTCATTCTTGATCTCTGTGTGTCTGCCACTATTTTGCTCCTTCAGTTCTTTCCGGCTTCTCTATCTGCACAGATTGGTCATATCGTTTGATACTTGTCCTCCTATCTTATTTCATTGAACATAAAACCCCGCTCTTTCATCTATGTTGTCACAAATGGGAGGATTTGTTTTCTTCTTATGGGTGAAAGGCAGTTAATTGTTTATAAATACCACTTCTTCTGTATCCATTCAACTTCTGATGGAGACGGACCCGCTACTGTGAATAGTGCTGCGATAAACAAGGGGGTGCACATACCTTTTTTAAATTGGGCTACTGCATTATATCAACTTATCTATACTACTTACATTTCCTCTATGTATCTATCACCTATCATCTGACAATCTACCTTCTTGCTATCTCTCATCTATCATAGTCATCATTTATCTCTATCATCTATCATCTTTCTGCAACTATGATCTTCAATACGTTCTATGTGTATCTATCTTTTATTTCTCATGAATACACAACTACATGAGTAATATTGTTTACTACAACTTCCATCAACAATATATCCCCAGATATCCCATTGCGTTCACTATCCTCCAGTGCAGTAAAATAATGTAGAATCACTAGTCTTCTCTGTGACGTGCAGTCCTCCACGTTCCCCAGCCCAACACTATCTACACTTATTCTAATTCACCATTTCTAACCCCCAGTCCTTCTTGTCCCTCCACTTTAACACAATCGGCCCAGTCTCTTTCCTTTCGTAAACATTAGTCCATTCTTCTCTTCAGCGTGGCTTCTACAGTTTTGATTTCTTCATTTTATTTCTTTTTTTAATACTCTGCTTGTTAGTGAAATCATTTGACAATTTTCTCACTCTCCACCGCTTATTTCACTGAGCGTAATCCTCTGTATCTCCATCCATGTTGTTGTAAATGGCAGGGTTTGTTTTAGTCATATATCTGAATAATATCCCACTCTTCATTTGCTGATGGATACTTAGCATCACTATTGTTATCATTGTGGTAAATAATATAGGTGTGCACACGTCTCCTTTAAACTGGCTGCTGCTTTCTCTGTTACTCTGCATTTATTTTATGCATTCGTTCATTTAATTATATCTCATTATTCTACAAGTACATGAATAAAATTATGCGTGCTAGGACCGGCCCATCACAAAGAACTCCAGGATTCTCATTTGCAGTCACACTCCGTAAGCATAGTAAGATACTGTAGAATCACTACATGTCTTCCGTGTTTTGTACAGGCATCCCCACAATGCCCATCTGCAGTATTCATGGAAATCATATAGCACGCTTTCTTTACCCCTACTTCCACCATCCATTCTCTCCTGTCCATCTCGGATCCTTTCCCTTTGGAATCTCTTAGTCCAATTTTCATTTCTGTGAATCGGATGATGTTTTGCTCCTTCAGTTTTTCTTTTTCCAACATCTCCACAGATGGCTCAAGTCACTTGACCCTTGCCTTTCTCCACCTCTTATGTCATGAGTATATTGCCCTCCTGTACCTTCCGAGTTTTTACAAATATTAGGATTTATTGTCATCTTATGGCTGAGTAATATTCAACTGAGAATATGTACCACAAATTCTTTACTCATTAATCTACTGATGGAAAGTTACCTGGGCTACTGTGCTTACTGCTGATAAACCCGCGGATGTATGTGCCTTTTTTAACTTGTCTGCTTCAATGGATTTATTGATATGTGTTTATTATTGAGTTGTTTGTTCACCGTTAATCTGCAATTGTATGTGTAACGTATTTCCTAGACCCCCAGTTCCTCGTTTCACCCAAAACGCCCGTGCAGTCACTTCCATCACCATAACAATGTACTGTAGTATTGCTAGTTGTCTTCTCTGTTGGACAGCACTCCACGTGCATCCATTCCCACATTATATATGCTCCATTTCTTCCACACATCCTTTCCCCTCCATTTCCAACCATCCTTCTCTGTCTCTTTCCCTTTGGTAACTGTGAATCTATTCTTATGTTCTGTGACACCGCTGTTTTTCTCCTTCAGCTTTTTCTTTTTTCTAATATTCCAAAGATGAGTGACATCATTTTACTTATATATGTAGGCCAGAATAGGTTATGTTTCTAAGATGTTGCAGCTCCACACGGCTGAGCTCTGCCCAACATATGCTAGTGGAGTTTGCAGGAACAGCCTTGTTGCCTGGAGATTCCATGATGTCACAGTGCGCCTCTTTCATAGAGACAGGATATGTAAGCTCAGATTAGCTGGTTCTCACTTCAGAGCATGCTACCCTGCACAGAGTTGGACTTTGGTAAGATGGGCGCTGACCACCTTGACAGGTTCAGCGGAAAAGTAAAAGAGATCCAAGATACTGCTTGTTTCTTTTTTTTATTTTGGCACCAATACCACACAGTTACGTTAGCGCAATTATGGTAATTAGACAAACCCCGTTTTCAAATCCACACGTTATACAGCATAAGTGTCACTGTCCACGAGCCCCTTAATGCACTGTAGTAGCTCTACTGTTCTTTGCTGTTGTACTGCCTTCCTCGCGCCCACACACTCTCCACTTATGTGTGCTACACGTAATGCTCCATTTTACCTCTCATTCCTCCCTTTCCAGCCATTCCCCTCTTTCACTTTCCCCTTGGTAACCATTAGTCCACTCTTCAGTTCATTGAACCTGCCACTGTCTTGTTCCTTGACTATTTCTCTTTTTTTCTAACTCTCCACAGTAGAGTGACATCAATTGCCACTTGACTTTCTCTTCGTGGCTTATTTCACTGAGAACAATACCCACAAGTTCCATCCATGTTTTTGTAATTGCTAAGATTTGTTTTCTTCATATGGCTGAATAATATTCTACGTCCCATTTACTGATGAACATTTAGCTTGGCTATTGTCAATACTTCTGTGAGAAACATATGGGTGCAATTTTCGTTTTTAACATGGGCTGCTGCATTCTGTTTATATATTTATAGATTTGTTTTTTTATATTTATTCATATATTCCTTTATTAATTCTGTAATAATTAATCTAAAATTACATGAGAATCATTAATTTTACAAGACCCACACTATAACCAAGATCAACCAGTTATGTCCCTGAAGTCACTGTCCATGAGCATTGTAAGATACTGTAGATTCCATCTCCCCCAATCCACATTAATAATGCTAATCATTATGCCTACCTTCTCCTTGCTTTCATATGTAACAACGCCACTCTCTTCCCCTTGGTAACTGTTACTCCAAACTTGTGTTCTGTGAATCTGCTGATATTTTGCTCCTTCAGTTTTATCTTGGCTCTTCGTCTCCACGCATGTGTTAAATCATTTGATACATTTCTTCTCTTCCTCACTTATTTCACTGAGCATAATATGTTCTAGCGCCATCCATGATGTAGCAAATGCTAGGATTTGTTTTCTTCTGATGGCTGAGTAACGATCCTTTCTGTATATGTACCACATCTTCTATACCCATTAATCTATTGATGCCCAATTAGCTCGGTTTCTTTGAATAGTAGTCTGATTATCATAGGGTTATATATGTCTTTGTTAGCTGGGCACATTCATTGGTTTTATTGGATTCTTTAATTAATTTATTCTTTATTTACTTATTATTAAACTGTAAGTAAAAGTATAACGTGAGATTTTCTAGACTCCACCTGTCTCGAAATTCTTCCCAATGCCCCACTGCAGTCACTTCCATCAACAGAGCAATGTACTCTAGATTCACTGCCTGTCTTCACTGTTTGGTTAAGCCCTCACCACGCACCCACAAAAACATTACATGTGCTAATTATAATGCATCCTTTCCCTTCGCACTCTTATCCCTCCATTCTCCCATGTCCACCCTAGTCGTTTTTTCTTTGGTAACTGGTAGTTCATTCTTGATCTCTGTGTGTCTGCCACTATTTTGCTCCTTCAGTTCTTTCCGGCTTCTCTATCTGCACAGATTGGTCATATCGTTTGATACTTGTCCTCCTATCTTATTTCATTGAACATAAAACCCCGCTCTTTCATCTATGTTGTCACAAATGGGAGGATTTGTTTTCTTCTTATGGGTGAAAGGCAATTAATTGTTTATAAATACCACTTCTTCTGTATCCATTCAACTTCTGATGGAGACGGACCCGCTACTGTGAATAGTGCTGCGATAAACAAGGGGGTGCACATACCTTTTTTAAATTGGGCTACTGCATTATATCTACTTATCTATACTACTTACATTTCCTCTATGTATCTATCACCTATCATCTGACAATCTACCTTCTTGCTATCTCTCATCTATCATAGTCATCATTTATCTCTATCATCTATCATCTTTCTGCAACTATGATCTTCAATACGTTCTATGTGTATCTATCTTTTATTTCTCATGAATACACAACTACATGAGTAATATTGTTTACTACAACTTCCATCAACAATATATCCCCAGATATCCCATTGCGTTCACTATCCTCCAGTGCAGTAAAATAATGTAGAATCACTAGTCTTCTCTGTGACGTGCAGTCCTCCACGTTCCCCAGCCCAACACTATCTACACTTATTCTAATTCACCATTTCTAACCCCCAGTCCTTCTTGTCCCTCCACTTTAACACAATCGGCCCAGTCTCTTTCCTTTCGTAAACATTAGTCCATTCTTCTCTTCAGCGTGGCTTCTACAGTTTTGATTTCTTCATTTTATTTCTTTTTTTAATACTCTGCTTGTTAGTGAAATCATTTGACAATTTTCTCACTCTCCACCGCTTATTTCACTGAGCGTAATCCTCTGTATCTCCATCCATGTTGTTGTAAATGGCAGGGTTTGTTTTAGTCATATATCTGAATAATATCCCACTCTTCATTTGCTGATGGATACTTAGCATCACTATTGTTATCATTGTGGTAAATAATATAGGTGTGCACACGTCTCCTTTAAACTGGCTGCTGCTTTCTCTGTTACTCTGCATTTATTTTATGCATTCGTTCATTTAATTATATCTCATTATTCTACAAGTACATGAATAAAATTATGCGTGCTAGGACCGGCCCATCACAAAGAACTCCAGGATTCTCATTTGCAGTCACACTCCGTAAGCATAGTACGATACTGTAGAATCACTACATGTCTTCCGTGTTTTGTACAGGCATCCCCACAATGCCCATCTGCAGTATTCATGGAAATCATATAGCACGCTTTCTTTACCCCTACTTCCACCATCCATTCTCTCCTGTCCATCTCGGATCCTTTCCCTTTGGAATCTCTTAGTCCAATTTTCATTTCTGTGAATCGGATGATGTTTTGCTCCTTCAGTTTTTCTTTTTCCAACATCTCCACAGATGGCTCAAGTCACTTGACCCTTGCCTTTCTCCACCTCTTATGTCATGAGTATATTGCCCTCCTGCACCTTCCGAGTTTTTACAAATATTAGGATTTATTGTCATCTTATGGCTGAGTAATATTCAACTGAGAATATGTACCACAAATTCTTTACTCATTAATCTACTGATGGAAAGTTACCTGGGCTACTGTGCTTACTGCTGATAAACCCGCGGATGTATGTGCCTTTTTTAACTTGTCTGCTTCAATGGATTTATTGATATGTGTTTATTATTAAGTTGTTTGTTCACCGTTAATCTGCAATTGTATGTGTAACGTATTTCCTAGACCCCCAGTTCCTCGTTTCACCCAAAACGCCCGTGCAGTCACTTCCATCACCATAACAATGTACTGTAGTATTGCTAGTTGTCTTCTCTGTTGGACAGCACTCCACGTGCATCCATTCCCACATTATATATGCTAACTGAAATGCTCCATTTCTTCCACACATCCTTTCCCCTCCATTTCCAACCATCCTTCTCTGTCTCTTTCCCTTTGGTAACTGTGAATCTATTCTTATGTTCTGTGACACCGCTGTTTTTCTCCTTCAGCTTTTTCTTTTTTCTAATATTCCAAAGATGAGTGACATCATTTTACTTATATATGTAGGCCAGAATAGGTTATGTTTCTAAGATGTTGCAGCTCCACACGGCTGAGCTCTGCCCAACATATGCTAGTGGAGTTTGCAGGAACAGCCTTGTTGCCTGGAGATTCCATGATGTCACAGTGCGCCTCTTTCATAGAGACAGGATATGTAAGCTCAGATTAGCTGGTTCTCACTTCAGAGCATGCTACCCTGCACGGAGTTGGACTTTGGTAAGATGGGCGCTGACCACCTTGACAGGTTCAGCGGAAAAGGAAAAGAGATCCAAGATACTGCTTGTTTCTTTTGATTTTGGCACCAATACCACACAGTTACGTTAGCGCAATTATGGTAATTAGACAAACCCCGTTTTCAAATCCACACGTTATACAGCATAAGTGTCACTGTCCACGAGCCCCTTAATGCACTGTAGTAGCTCTACTGTTCTTTGCTGTTGTACTGCCTTCCTCGCGCCCACACACTCTCCACTTATGTGTGCTACACGTAATGCTCCATTTTACCTCTCATTCCTCCCTTTCCAGCCATTCCCCTCTTTCACTTTCCCCTTGGTAACCATTAGTCCACTCTTCAGTTCATTGAACCTGCCACTGTCTTGTTCCTTGACTATTTCTCTTTTTTTCTAACTCTCCACAGTAGAGTGACATCAATTGCCACTTGACTTTCTCTTCGTGGCTTATTTCACTGAGAACAATACCCACAAGTTCCATCCATGTTTTTGTAATTGCTAAGATTTGTTTTCTTCATATGGCTGAATAATATTCTACGTCCCATTTACTGATGAACATTTAGCTTGGCTATTGTCAATACTTCTGTGAGAAACATACGGGTGCAATTTTCGTTTTTAACATGGGCTGCTGCATTCTGTTTATATATTTATAGATTTGTTTTTTTATATTTATTCATATATTCCTTTATTAATTCTGTAATAATTAATCTAAAATTACATGAGAATCATTAATTTTACAAGACCCACACTATAACCAAGATCAACCAGTTATGTCCCTGAAGTCACTGTCCATGAGCATTGTAAGATACTGTAGATTCCATCTCCCCCAATCCACATTAATAATGCTAATCATTATGCCTACCTTCTCCTTGCTTTCATATGTAACAACGCCACTCTCTTCCCCTTGGTAACTGTTACTCCAAACTTGTGTTCTGTGAATCTGCTGATATTTTGCTCCTTCAGTTTTATCTTGGCTCTTCGTCTCCACGCATGTGTTAAATCATTTGATACATTTCTTCTCTTCCTCACTTATTTCACTGAGCATAATATGTTCTAGCGCCATCCATGATGTAGCAAATGCTAGGATTTGTTTTCTTCTGATGGCTGAGTAACGATCCTTTCTGTATATGTACCACATCTTCTATACCCATTAATCTATTGATGCCCAATTAGCTCGGTTTCTTTGAATAGTAGTCTGATTATCATAGGGTTATATATGTCTTTGTTAGCTGGGCACATTCATTGGTTTTATTGGATTCTTTAATTAATTTATTCTTTATTTACTTATTATTAAACTGTAAGTAAAAGTATAACGTGAGATTTTCTAGACTCCACCTGTCTCGAA
Organism: Manis pentadactyla; assembly: GCF_030020395.1. NCBI lineage: Eukaryota > Metazoa > Chordata > Mammalia > Pholidota > Manidae > Manis > Manis pentadactyla. The sequence goes on from NC_080039.1 coordinate 14,136,212, forward strand.
ATTCTTCCCAATGCCCCACTGCAGTCACTTCCATCAACAGAGCAATGTACTCTAGATTCACTGCCTGTCTTCACTGTTTGGTTAAGCCCTCACCACGCACCCACAAAAACATTACATGTGCTAATTATAATGCATCCTTTCCCTTCGCACTCTTATCCCTCCATTCTCCCATGTCCACCCTAGTCGTTTTTTCTTTGGTAACTGGTAGTTCATTCTTGATCTCTGTGTGTCTGCCACTATTTTGCTCCTTCAGTTCTTTCCGGCTTCTCTATCTGCACAGATTGGTCATATCGTTTGATACTTGTCCTCCTATCTTATTTCATTGAACATAAAACCCCGCTCTTTCATCTATGTTGTCACAAATGGGAGGATTTGTTTTCTTCTTATGGGTGAAAGGCAATTAATTGTTTATAAATACCACTTCTTCTGTATCCATTCAACTTCTGATGGAGACGGACCCGCTACTGTGAATAGTGCTGCGATAAACAAGGGGGTGCACATACCTTTTTTAAATTGGGCTACTGCATTATATCTACTTATCTATACTACTTACATTTCCTCTATGTATCTATCACCTATCATCTGACAATCTACCTTCTTGCTATCTCTCATCTATCATAGTCATCATTTATCTCTATCATCTATCATCTTTCTGCAACTATGATCTTCAATACGTTCTATGTGTATCTATCTTTTATTTCTCATGAATACACAACTACATGAGTAATATTGTTTACTACAACTTCCATCAACAATATATCCCCAGATATCCCATTGCGTTCACTATCCTCCAGTGCAGTAAAATAATGTAGAATCACTAGTCTTCTCTGTGACGTGCAGTCCTCCACGTTCCCCAGCCCAACACTATCTACACTTATTCTAATTCACCATTTCTAACCCCCAGTCCTTCTTGTCCCTCCACTTTAACACAATCGGCCCAGTCTCTTTCCTTTCGTAAACATTAGTCCATTCTTCTCTTCAGCGTGGCTTCTACAGTTTTGATTTCTTCATTTTATTTCTTTTTTTAATACTCTGCTTGTTAGTGAAATCATTTGACAATTTTCTCACTCTCCACCGCTTATTTCACTGAGCGTAATCCTCTGTATCTCCATCCATGTTGTTGTAAATGGCAGGGTTTGTTTTAGTCATATATCTGAATAATATCCCACTCTTCATTTGCTGATGGATACTTAGCATCACTATTGTTATCATTGTGGTAAATAATATAGGTGTGCACACGTCTCCTTTAAACTGGCTGCTGCTTTCTCTGTTACTCTGCATTTATTTTATGCATTCGTTCATTTAATTATATCTCATTATTCTACAAGTACATGAATAAAATTATGCGTGCTAGGACCGGCCCATCACAAAGAACTCCAGGATTCTCATTTGCAGTCACACCCCGTAAGCATAGTACGATACTGTAGAATCACTACATGTCTTCCGTGTTTTGTACAGGCATCCCCACAATGCCCATCTGCAGTATTCATGGAAATCATATAGCACGCTTTCTTTACCCCTACTTCCACCATCCATTCTCTCCTGTCCATCTCGGATCCTTTCCCTTTGGAATCTCTTAGTCCAATTTTCATTTCTGTGAATCGGATGATGTTTTGCTCCTTCAGTTTTTCTTTTTCCAACATCTCCACAGATGGCTCAAGTCACTTGACCCTTGCCTTTCTCCACCTCTTATGTCATGAGTATATTGCCCTCCTGCACCTTCCGAGTTTTTACAAATATTAGGATTTATTGTCATCTTATGGCTGAGTAATATTCAACTGAGAATATGTACCACAAATTCTTTACTCATTAATCTACTGATGGAAAGTTACCTGGGCTACTGTGCTTACTGCTGATAAAGCCGCGGATGTATGTGCCTTTTTTAACTTGTCTGCTTCAATGGATTTATTGATATGTGTTTATTATTGAGTTGTTTGTTCACCGTTAATCTGCAATTGTATGTGTAACGTATTTCCTAGACCCCCAGTTCCTCGTTTCACCCAAAACGCCCGTGCAGTCACTTCCATCACCATAACAATGTACTGTAGTATTGCTAGTTGTCTTCTCTGTTGGACAGCACTCCACGTGCATCCATTCCCACATTATATATGCTAACTGAAATGCTCCATTTCTTCCACACATCCTTTCCCCTCCATTTCCAACCATCCTTCTCTGTCTCTTTCCCTTTGGTAACTGTGAATCTATTCTTATGTTCTGTGACACCGCTGTTTTTCTCCTTCAGCTTTTTCTTTTTTCTAATATTCCAAAGATGAGTGACATCATTTTACTTATATATGTAGGCCAGAATAGGTTATGTTTCTAAGATGTTGCAGCTCCACACGGCTGAGCTCTGCCGAACATGTGCTAGTGGAGTTTGCAGGAACAGCCTTGTTGCCTGGAGATTCCATGATGTCACAGTGCGCCTCTTTCATAGAGACAGGATATGTAAGCTCAGATTAGCTGGTTCTCACTTCAGAGCATGCTACCCTGCACGGAGTTGGACTTTGGTAAGATGGGCGCTGACCACCTTGACAGGTTCAGCGGAAAAGGAAAAGAGATCCAAGATACTGCTTGTTTCTTTTGATTTTGGCACCAATACCACACAGTTACGTTAGCGCAATTATGGTAATTAGACAAACCCCGTTTTCAAATCCACACGTTATACAGCATAAGTGTCACTGTCCACGAGCCCCTTAATGCACTGTAGTAGCTCTACTGTTCTTTGCTGTTGTACTGCCTTCCTCGCGCCCACACACTCTCCACTTATGTGTGCTACACGTAATGCTCCATTTTACCTCTCATTCCTCCCTTTCCAGCCATTCCCCTCTTTCACTTTCCCCTTGGTAACCATTAGTCCACTCTTCAGTTCATTGAACCTGCCACTGTCTTGTTCCTTGAATATTTCTCTTTTTTTCTAACTCTCCACAGTAGAGTGACATCAATTGCCACTTGACTTTCTCTTCGTGGCTTATTTCACTGAGAACAATACCCACAAGTTCCATCCATGTTTTTGTAATTGCTAAGATTTGTTTTCTTCATATGGCTGAATAATATTCTACGTCCCATTTACTGATGAACATTTAGCTTGGCTATTGTCAATACTTCTGTGAGAAACATATGGGTGCAATTTTCGTTTTTAACATGGGCTGCTGCATTCTGTTTATATATTTATAGATTTGTTTTTTTATATTTATTCATATATTCCTTTATTAATTCTGTAATAATTAATCTAAAATTACATGAGAATCATTAATTTTACAAGACCCACACTATAACCAAGATCAACCAGTTATGTCCCTGAAGTCACTGTCCATGAGCATTGTAAGATACTGTAAATTCCATCTCCCCCAATCCACATTAATAATGCTAATCATTATGCCTACCTTCTCCTTGCGTTCATATGTAACAACGCCACTCTCTTCCCCTTGGTAACTGTTACTCCAAACTTGTGTTCTGTGAATCTGCTGATATTTTGCTCCTTCAGTTTTATCTTGGCTCTTCGTCTCCACGCATGTGTTAAATCATTTGATACATTTCTTCTCTTCCTCACTTATTTCACTGAGCATAATATGTTCTAGCGCCATCCATGATGTAGCAAATGCTAGGATTTGTTTTCTTCTGATGGCTGAGTAACGATCCTTTCTGTATATGTACCACATCTTCTATACCCATTAATCTATTGATGCCCAATTAGCTCGGTTTCTTTGAATAGTAGTCTGATTATCATAGGGTTATATATGTCTTTGTTAGCTGGGCACATTCATTGGTTTTATTGGATTCTTTAATTAATTTATTCTTTATTTACTTATTATTAAACTGTAAGTAAAAGTATAACGTGAGATTTTCTAGACTCCACCTGTCTCGAAATTCTTCCCAATGCCCCACTGCAGTCACTTCCATCAACAGAGCAATGTACTCTAGATTCACTGCCTGTCTTCACTGTTTGGTTAAGCCCTCACCACGCACCCACAAAAACATTACATGTGCTAATTATAATGCATCCTTTCCCTTCGCACTGTTATCCCTACATTCTCCCATGTCCACCCTAGTCGTTTTTTCTTTGGTAACTGGTAGTTCATTCTTGATCTCTGTGTGTCTGCCACTATTTTGCTCCTTCAGTTCTTTCCGGCTTCTCTATCTGCACAGATTGGTCATATCGTTTGATACTTGTCCTCCTATCTTATTTCATTGAACATAAAACCCCGCTCTTTCATCTATGTTGTCACAAATGGGAGGATTTGTTTTCTTCTTATGGGTGAAAGGCAATTAATTGTTTATAAATACCACTTCTTCTGTATCCATTCAACTTCTGATGGAGACGGACCCGCTACTGTGAATAGTGCTGCGATAAACAAGGGGGTGCACATACCTTTTTTAAATTGGGCTACTGCATTATATCTACTTATCTATACTACTTACATTTCCTCTATGTATCTATCACCTATCATCTGACAATCTACCTTCTTGCTATCTCTCATCTATCATAGTCATCATTTATCTCTATCATCTATCATCTTTCTGCAACTATGATCTTCAATACGTTCTATGTGTATCTATCTTTTATTTCTCATGAATACACAACTACATGAGTAATATTGTTTACTACAACTTCCATCAACAATATATCCCCAGATATCCCATTGCGTTCACTATCCTCCAGTGCAGTAAAATAATGTAGAATCACTAGTCTTCTCTGTGACGTGCAGTCCTCCACGTTCCCCAGCCCAACACTATCTACACTTATTCTAATTCACCATTTCTAACCCCCAGTCCTTCTTGTCCCTCCACTTTAACACAATCGGCCCAGTCTCTTTCCTTTCGTAAACATTAGTCCATTCTTCTCTTCAGCGTGGCTTCTACAGTTTTGATTTCTTCATTTTATTTCTTTTTTTAATACTCTGCTTGTTAGTGAAATCATTTGACAATTTTCTCACTCTCCACCGCTTATTTCACTGAGCGTAATCCTCTGTATCTCCATCCATGTTGTTGTAAATGGCAGGGTTTGTTTTAGTCATATATCTGAATAATATCCCACTCTTCATTTGCTGATGGATACTTAGCATCACTATTGTTATCATTGTGGTAAATAATATAGGTGTGCACACGTCTCCTTTAAACTGGCTGCTGCTTTCTCTGTTACTCTGCATTTATTTTATGCATTCGTTCATTTAATTATATCTCATTATTCTACAAGTACATGAATAAAATTATGCGTGCTAGGACCGGCCCATCACAAAGAACTCCAGGATTCTCATTTGCAGTCACACCCCGTAAGCATAGTACGATACTGTAGAATCACTACATGTCTTCCGTGTTTTGTACAGGCATCCCCACAATGCCCATCTGCAGTATTCATGGAAATCATATAGCACGCTTTCTTTACCCCTACTTCCACCATCCATTCTCTCCTGTCCATCTCGGATCCTTTCCCTTTGGAATCTCTTAGTCCAATTTTCATTTCTGTGAATCGGATGATGTTTTGCTCCTTCAGTTTTTCTTTTTCCAACATCTCCACAGATGGCTCAAGTCACTTGACCCTTGCCTTTCTCCACCTCTTATGTCATGAGTATATTGCCCTCCTGCACCTTCCGAGTTTTTACAAATATTAGGATTTATTGTCATCTTATGGCTGAGTAATATTCAACTGAGAATATGTACCACAAATTCTTTACTCATTAATCTACTGATGGAAAGTTACCTGGGCTACTGTGCTTACTGCTGATAAAGCCGCGGATGTATGTGCCTTTTTTAACTTGTCTGCTTCAATGGATTTATTGATATGTGTTTATTATTGAGTTGTTTGTTCACCGTTAATCTGCAATTGTATGTGTAACGTATTTCCTAGACCCCCAGTTCCTCGTTTCACCCAAAACGCCCGTGCAGTCACTTCCATCACCATAACAATGTACTGTAGTATTGCTAGTTGTCTTCTCTGTTGGACAGCACTCCACGTGCATCCATTCCCACATTATATATGCTAACTGAAATGCTCCATTTCTTCCACACATCCTTTCCCCTCCATTTCCAACCATCCTTCTCTGTCTCTTTCCCTTTGGTAACTGTGAATCTATTCTTATGTTCTGTGACACCGCTGTTTTTCTCCTTCAGCTTTTTCTTTTTTCTAATATTCCAAAGATGAGTGACATCATTTTACTTATATATGTAGGCCAGAATAGGTTATGTTTCTAAGATGTTGCAGCTCCACACGGCTGAGCTCTGCCGAACATGTGCTAGTGGAGTTTGCAGGAACAGCCTTGTTGCCTGGAGATTCCATGATGTCACAGTGCGCCTCTTTCATAGAGACAGGATATGTAAGCTCAGATTAGCTGGTTCTCACTTCAGAGCATGCTACCCTGCACGGAGTTGGACTTTGGTAAGATGGGCGCTGACCACCTTGACAGGTTCAGCGGAAAAGGAAAAGAGATCCAAGATACTGCTTGTTTCTTTTGATTTTGGCACCAATACCACACAGTTACGTTAGCGCAATTATGGTAATTAGACAAACCCCGTTTTCAAATCCACACGTTATACAGCATAAGTGTCACTGTCCACGAGCCCCTTAATGCACTGTAGTAGCTCTACTGTTCTTTGCTGTTGTACTGCCTTCCTCGCGCCCACACACTCTCCACTTATGTGTGCTACACGTAATGCTCCATTTTACCTCTCATTCCTCCCTTTCCAGCCATTCCCCTCTTTCACTTTCCCCTTGGTAACCATTAGTCCACTCTTCAGTTCATTGAACCTGCCACTGTCTTGTTCCTTGAATATTTCTCTTTTTTTCTAACTCTCCACAGTAGAGTGACATCAATTGCCACTTGACTTTCTCTTCGTGGCTTATTTCACTGAGAACAATACCCACAAGTTCCATCCATGTTTTTGTAATTGCTAAGATTTGTTTTCTTCATATGGCTGAATAATATTCTACGTCCCATTTACTGATGAACATTTAGCTTGGCTATTGTCAATACTTCTGTGAGAAACATATGGGTGCAATTTTCGTTTTTAACATGGGCTGCTGCATTCTGTTTATATATTTATAGATTTGTTTTTTTATATTTATTCATATATTCCTTTATTAATTCTGTAATAATTAATCTAAAATTACATGAGAATCATTAATTTTACAAGACCCACACTATAACCAAGATCAACCAGTTATGTCCCTGAAGTCACTGTCCATGAGCATTGTAAGATACTGTAAATTCCATCTCCCCCAATCCACATTAATAATGCTAATCATTATGCCTACCTTCTCCTTGCGTTCATATGTAACAACGCCACTCTCTTCCCCTTGGTAACTGTTACTCCAAACTTGTGTTCTGTGAATCTGCTGATATTTTGCTCCTTCAGTTTTATCTTGGCTCTTCGTCTCCACGCATGTGTTAAATCATTTGATACATTTCTTCTCTTCCTCACTTATTTCACTGAGCATAATATGTTCTAGCGCCATCCATGATGTAGCAAATGCTAGGATTTGTTTTCTTCTGATGGCTGAGTAACGATCCTTTCTGTATATGTACCACATCTTCTATACCCATTAATCTATTGATGCCCAATTAGCTCGGTTTCTTTGAATAGTAGTCTGATTATCATAGGGTTATATATGTCTTTGTTAGCTGGGCACATTCATTGGTTTTATTGGATTCTTTAATTAATTTATTCTTTATTTACTTATTATTAAACTGTAAGTAAAAGTATAACGTGAGATTTTCTAGACTCCACCTGTCTCGAAATTCTTCCCAATGCCCCACTGCAGTCACTTCCATCAACAGAGCAATGTACTCTAGATTCACTGCCTGTCTTCACTGTTTGGTTAAGCCCTCACCACGCACCCACAAAAACATTACATGTGCTAATTATAATGCATCCTTTCCCTTCGCACTGTTATCCCTACATTCTCCCATGTCCACCCTAGTCGTTTTTTCTTTGGTAACTGGTAGTTCATTCTTGATCTCTGTGTGTCTGCCACTATTTTGCTCCTTCAGTTCTTTCCGGCTTCTCTATCTGCACAGATTGGTCATATCGTTTGATACTTGTCCTCCTATCTTATTTCATTGAACATAAAACCCCGCTCTTTCATCTATGTTGTCACAAATGGGAGGATTTGTTTTCTTCTTATGGGTGAAAGGCAGTTAATTGTTTATAAATACCACTTCTTCTGTATCCATTCAACTTCTGATGGAGACGGACCCGCTACTGTGAATAGTGCTGCGATAAACAAGGGGGTGCACATACCTTTTTTAAATTGGGCTACTGCATTATATCAACTTATCTATACTACTTACATTTCCTCTATGTATCTATCACCTATCATCTGACAATCTACCTTCTTGCTATCTCTCATCTATCATAGTCATCATTTATCTCTATCATCTATCATCTTTCTGCAACTATGATCTTCAATACGTTCTATGTGTATCTATCTTTTATTTCTCATGAATACACAACTACATGAGTAATATTGTTTACTACAACTTCCATCAACAATATATCCCCAGATATCCCATTGCGTTCACTATCCTCCAGTGCAGTAAAATAATGTAGAATCACTAGTCTTCTCTGTGACGTGCAGTCCTCCACGTTCCCCAGCCCAACACTATCTACACTTATTCTAATTCACCATTTCTAACCCCCAGTCCTTCTTGTCCCTCCACTTTAACACAATCGGCCCAGTCTCTTTCCTTTCGTAAACATTAGTCCATTCTTCTCTTCAGCGTGGCTTCTACAGTTTTGATTTCTTCATTTTATTTCTTTTTTTAATACTCTGCTTGTTAGTGAAATCATTTGACAATTTTCTCACTCTCCACCGCTTATTTCACTGAGCGTAATCCTCTGTATCTCCATCCATGTTGTTGTAAATGGCAGGGTTTGTTTTAGTCATATATCTGAATAATATCCCACTCTTCATTTGCTGATGGATACTTAGCATCACTATTGTTATCATTGTGGTAAATAATATAGGTGTGCACACGTCTCCTTTAAACTGGCTGCTGCTTTCTCTGTTACTCTGCATTTATTTTATGCATTCGTTCATTTAATTATATCTCATTATTCTACAAGTACATGAATAAAATTATGCGTGCTAGGACCGGCCCATCACAAAGAACTCCAGGATTCTCATTTGCAGTCACACTCCGTAAGCATAGTAAGATACTGTAGAATCACTACATGTCTTCCGTGTTTTGTACAGGCATCCCCACAATGCCCATCTGCAGTATTCATGGAAATCATATAGCACGCTTTCTTTACCCCTACTTCCACCATCCATTCTCTCCTGTCCATCTCGGATCCTTTCCCTTTTGAATCTCTTAGTCCAATTTTCATTTCTGTGAATCGGATGATGTTTTGCTCCTTCAGTTTTTCTTTTTCCAACATCTCCACAGATGGCTCAAGTCACTTGACCCTTGCCTTTCTCCACCTCTTATGTCATGAGTATATTGCCCTCCTGTACCTTCCGAGTTTTTACAAATATTAGGATTTATTGTCATCTTATGGCTGAGTAATATTCAACTGAGAATATGTACCACAAATTCTTTACTCATTAATCTACTGATGGAAAGTTACCTGGGCTACTGTGCTTACTGCTGATAAACCCGCGGATGTATGTGCCTTTTTTAACTTGTCTGCTTCAATGGATTTATTGATATGTGTTTATTATTGAGTTGTTTGTTCACCGTTAATCTGCAATTGTATGTGTAACGTATTTCCTAGACCCCCAGTTCCTCGTTTCACCCAAAACGCCCGTGCAGTCACTTCCATCACCATAACAATGTACTGTAGTATTGCTAGTTGTCTTCTCTGTTGGACAGCACTCCACGTGCATCCATTCCCACATTATATATGCTCCATTTCTTCCACACATCCTTTCCCCTCCATTTCCAACCATCCTTCTCTGTCTCTTTCCCTTTGGTAACTGTGAATCTATTCTTATGTTCTGTGACACCGCTGTTTTTCTCCTTCAGCTTTTTCTTTTTTCTAATATTCCAAAGATGAGTGACATCATTTTACTTATATATGTAGGCCAGAATAGGTTATGTTTCTAAGATGTTGCAGCTCCACACGGCTGAGCTCTGCCCAACATATGCTAGTGGAGTTTGCAGGAACAGCCTTGTTGCCTGGAGATTCCATGATGTCACAGTGCGCCTCTTTCATAGAGACAGGATATGTAAGCTCAGATTAGCTGGTTCTCACTTCAGAGCATGCTACCCTGCACAGAGTTGGACTTTGGTAAGATGGGCGCTGACCACCTTGACAGGTTCAGCGGAAAAGGAAAAGAGATCCAAGATACTGCTTGTTTCTTTTTTTTATTTTGGCACCAATACCACACAGTTACGTTAGCGCAATTATGGTAATTAGACAAACCCCGTTTTCAAATCCACACGTTATACAGCATAAGTGTCACTGTCCACGAGCCCCTTAATGCACTGTAGTAGCTCTACTGTTCTTTGCTGTTGTACTGCCTTCCTCGTGCCCACACACTCTCCACTTATGTGTGCTACACGTAATGCTCCATTTTACCTCTCATTCCTCCCTTTCCAGCCATTCCCCTCTTTCACTTTCCCCTTGGTAACCATTAGTCCACTCTTCAGTTCATTGAACCTGCCACTGTCTTGTTCCTTGACTATTTCTCTTTTTTTCTAACTCTCCACAGTAGAGTGACATCAATTGCCACTTGACTTTCTCTTCGTGGCTTATTTCACTGAGAACAATACCCACAAGTTCCATCCATGTTTTTGTAATTGCTAAGATTTGTTTTCTTCATATGGCTGAATAATATTCTACGTCCCATTTACTGATGAACATTTAGCTTGGCTATTGTCAATACTTCTGTGAGAAACATATGGGTGCAATTTTCGTTTTTAACATGGGCTGCTGCATTCTGTTTATATATTTATAGATTTGTTTTTTTATATTTATTCATATATTCCTTTATTAATTCTGTAATAATTAATCTAAAATTACATGAGAATCATTAATTTTACAAGACCCACACTATAACCAAGATCAACCAGTTATGTCCCTGAAGTCACTGTCCATGAGCATTGTAAGATACTGTAGATTCCATCTCCCCCAATCCACATTAATAATGCTAATCATTATGCCTACCTTCTCCTTGCTTTCATATGTAACAACGCCACTCTCTTCCCCTTGGTAACTGTTACTCCAAACTTGTGTTCTGTGAATCTGCTGATATTTTGCTCCTTCAGTTTTATCTTGGCTCTTCGTCTCCACGCATGTGTTAAATCATTTGATACATTTCTTCTCTTCCTCACTTATTTCACTGAGCATAATATGTTCTAGCGCCATCCATGATGTAGCAAATGCTAGGATTTGTTTTCTTCTGATGGCTGAGTAACGATCCTTTCTGTATATGTACCACATCTTCTATACCCATTAATCTATTGATGCCCAATTAGCTCGGTTTCTTTGAATAGTAGTCTGATTATCATAGGGTTATATATGTCTTTATTAGCTGGGCACATTCATTGGTTTTATTGGATTCTTTAATTAATTTATTCTTTATTTACTTATTATTAAACTGTAAGTAAAAGTATAACGTGAGATTTTCTAGACTCCACCTGTCTCGAAATTCTTCCCAACGCCCCACTGCAGTCACTTCCATCAACAGAGCAATGTACTCTAGATTCATTGCCTGTCTTCACTGTTTGGTTAAGCCCTCACCACGCACCCACAAAAACATTACATGTGCTAATTATAATGCATCCTTTCCCTTCGCACTGTTATCCCTCCATTCTCCCATGTCCACCCTAGTCGTTTTTTCTTTGGTAACTGGTAGTTCATTCTTGATCTCTGTGTGTCTGCCACTATTTTGCTCCTTCAGTTCTTTCCGGCTTCTCTATCTGCACAGATTGGTCATATCGTTTGATACTTGTCCTCCTATCTTATTTCATTGAACATAAAACCCCGCTCTTTCATCTATGTTGTCACAAATGGGAGGATTTGTTTTCTTCTTATGGGTGAAAGGCAATTAATTGTTTATAAATACCACTTCTTCTGTATCCATTCAACTTCTGATGGAGACGGACCCGCTACTGTGAATAGTGCTGCGATAAACAAGGGGGTGCACATACCTTTTTTAAATTGGGCTACTGCATTATATCTACTTATCTATACTACTTACATTTCGTCTATGTATCTATCACCTATCATCTGACAATCTACCTTCTTGCTATCTCTCATCTATCATAGTCATCATTTATCCCTATCATCTATCATCTTTCTGCAACTATGATCTTCAATACGTTCTATGTGTATCTATCTTTTATTTCTCATGAATACACAACTACATGAGTAATATTGTTTACTACAACTTCCATCAACAATATATCCCCAGATATCCCATTGCGTTCACTATCCTCCAGTGCAGTAAAATAATGTAGAACCACTAGTCTTCTCTGTGACGTGCAGTCCTCCACGTTCCCCAGCCCAACACTATCTACACTTATTCTAATTCACCATTTCTAACCCCCAGTCCTTCTTGTCCCTCCACTTTAACACAATCGGCCCAGTCTCTTTCCTTTCGTAAACATTAGTCCATTCTTCTCTTCAGCGTGGCTTCTACAGTTTTGATTTCTTCATTTTATTTCTTTTTTTAATACTCTGCTTGTTAGTGAAATCATTTGACAATTTTCTCACTCTCCACCGCTTATTTCACTGAGCGTAATCCTCTGTATCTCCATCCATGTTGTTGTAAATGGCAGGGTTTGTTTTAGTCATATATCTGAATAATATCCCACTCTTCATTTGCTGATGGATACTTAGCATCACTATTGTTATCATTGTGGTAAATAATATAGGTGTGCACACGTCTCCTTTAAACTGGCTGCTGCTTTCTCTGTTACTCTGCATTTATTTTATGCATTCGTTCATTTAATTATATCTCATTATTCTACAAGTACATGAATAAAATTATGCGTGCTAGGACCGGCCCATCACAAAGAACTCCAGGATTCTCATTTGCAGTCACACTCCGTAAGCATAGTAAGATACTGTAGAATCACTACATGTCTTCCGTGTTTTGTACAGGCATCCCCACAATGCCCATCTGCAGTATTCATGGAAATCATATAGCACGCTTTCTTTACCCCTACTTCCACCATCAATTCTCTCCTGTCCATCTCGGATCCTTTCCCTTTGGAATCTCTTAGTCCAATTTTCATTTCTGTGAATCGGATGATGTTTTGCTCCTTCAGTTTTTCTTTTTCCAACATCTCCACAGATGGCTCAAGTCACTTGACCCTTGCCTTTCTCCACCTCTTATGTCATGAGTATATTGCCCTCCTGCACCTTCCGAGTTTTTACAAATATTAGGATTTATTGTCATCTTATGGCTGAGTAATATTCAACTGAGAATATGTACCACAAATTCTTTACTCATTAATCTACTGATGGAAAGTTACCTGGGCTACTGTGCTTACTGCTGATAAACCCGCGGATGTATGTGCCTTTTTTAACTTGTCTGCTTCAATGGATTTATTGATATGTGTTTATTTTTGAGTTGTTTGTTCACCGTTAATCTGCAATTGTATGTGTAACGAATTTCCTAGACCCCCAGTTCCTCGTTTCACCCAAAACGCCCGTGCAGTCACTTCCATCACCATAACAATGTACTGTAGTATTGCTAGTTGTCTTCTCTGTTGGACAGCACTCCACGTGCATCCATTCCCACATTATATATGCTAACTGAAATGCTCCATTTCTTCCACACATCCTTTCCCCTCCATTTCCAACCATCCTTCTCTGTCTCTTTCCCTTTGGTAACTGTGAATCTATTCTTATGTTCTGTGACACCGCTGTTTTTCTCCTTCAGCTTTTTCTTTTTTCTAATATTCCAAAGATGAGTGACATCATTTTACTTATATATGTAGGCCAGAATAGGTTATGTTTCTAAGATGTTGCAGCTCCACACGGCTGAGCTCTGCCCAACATATGCTAGTGGAGTTTGCAGGAACAGCCTTGTTGCCTGGAGATTCCATGATGTCACAGTGCGCCTCTTTCATAGAGACAGGATATGTAAGCTCAGATTAGCTGGTTCTCACTTCAGAGCATGCTACCCTGCACGGAGTTGGACTTTGGTAAGATGGGCGCTGACCACCTTGACAGGTTCAGCGGAAAAGGAAAAGAGATCCAAGATACTGCTTGTTTCTTTTGATTTTGGCACCAATACCACACAGTTACGTTAGCGCAATTATGGTAATTAGACAAACCCCGTTTTCAAATCCACACGTTATACAGCATAAGTGTCACTGTCCACGAGCCCCTTAATGCACTGTAGTAGCTCTACTGTTCTTTGCTGTTGTACTGCCTTCCTCGTGCCCACACACTCTCCACTTATGTGTGCTACACGTAATGCTCCATTTTACCTCTCATTCCTCCCTTTCCAGCCATTCCCCTCTTTCACTTTCCCCTTGGTAACCATTAGTCCACTCTTCAGTTCATTGAACCTGCCACTGTCTTGTTCCTTGACTATTTCTCTTTTTTTCTAACTCTCCACAGTAGAGTGACATCAATTGCCACTTGACTTTCTCTTCGTGGCTTATTTCACTGAGAACAATACCCACAAGTTCCATCCATGTTTTTGTAATTGCTAAGATTTGTTTTCTTCATATGGCTGAATAATATTCTACGTCCCATTTACTGATGAACATTTAGCTTGGCTATTGTCAATACTTCTGTGAGAAACATATGGGTGCAATTTTCGTTTTTAACATGGGCTGCTGCATTCTGTTTATATATTTATAGATTTGTTTTTTTATATTTATTCATATATTCCTTTATTAATTCTGTAATAATTAATCTAAAATTACATGAGAATCATTAATTTTACAAGACCCACACTATAACCAAGATCAACCAGTTATGTCCCTGAAGTCACTGTCCATGAGCATTGTAAGATACTGTAGATTCCATCTCCCCCAATCCACATTAATAATGCTAATCATTATGCCTACCTTCTCCTTGCTTTCATATGTAACAACGCCACTCTCTTCCCCTTGGTAACTGTTACTCCAAACTTGTGTTCTGTGAATCTGCTGATATTTTGCTCCTTCAGTTTTATCTTGGCTCTTCGTCTCCACGCATGTGTTAAATCATTTGATACATTTCTTCTCTTCCTCACTTATTTCACTGAGCATAATATGTTCTAGCGCCATCCATGATGTAGCAAATGCTAGGATTTGTTTTCTTCTGATGGCTGAGTAACGATCCTTTCTGTATATGTACCACATCTTCTATACCCATTAATCTATTGATGCCCAATTAGCTCGGTTTCTTTGAATAGTAGTCTGATTATCATAGGGTTATATATGTCTTTATTAGCTGGGCACATTCATTGGTTTTATTGGATTCTTTAATTAATTTATTCTTTATTTACTTATTATTAAACTGTAAGTAAAAGTATAACGTGAGATTTTCTAGACTCCACCTGTCTCGAAATTCTTCCCAACGCCCCACTGCAGTCACTTCCATCAACAGAGCAATGTACTCTAGATTCACTGCCTGTCTTCACTGTTTGGTTAAGCCCTCACCACGCACCCACAAAAACATTACATGTGCTAATTATAATGCATCCTTTCCCTTCCCACTGTTATCCCTCCATTCTCCCATGTCCACCCTAGTCGTTTTTTCTTTGGTAACTGGTAGTTCATTCTTGATCTCTGTGTGTCTGCCACTATTTTGCTCCTTCAGTTCTTTCCGGCTTCTCTATCTGCACAGAGTGGTCATATCGTTTGATACTTGTCCTCCTATCTTATTTCATTGAACATAAAACCCCGCTCTTTCATCTATGTTGTCACAAATGGGAGGATTTGTTTTCTTCTTATGGGTGAAAGGCAATTAATTGTTTATAAATACCACTTCTTCTGTATCCATTCAACTTCTGATGGAGACGGACCCGCTACTGTGAATAGTGCTGCGATAAACAAGGGGGTGCACATACCTTTTTTAAATTGGGCTACTGCATTATATCTACTTATCTATACTACTTACATTTCCTCTATGTATCTATCACCTATCATCTGACAATCTACCTTCTTGCTATCTCTCATCTATCATAGTCATCATTTATCCCTATCATCTATCATCTTTCTGCAACTATGATCTTCAATACGTTCTATGTGTATCTATCTTTTATTTCTCATGAATACACAACTACATGAGTAATATTGTTTACTACAACTTCCATCAACAATATATCCCCAGATATCCCATTGCGTTCACTATCCTCCAGTGCAGTAAAATAATGTAGAATCACTAGTCTTCTCTGTGACGTGCAGTCCTCCACGTTCCCCAGCCCAACACTATCTACACTTATTCTAATTCACCATTTCTAACCCCCAGTCCTTCTTGTCCCTCCACTTTAACACAATCGGCCCAGTCTCTTTCCTTTCGTAAACATTAGTCCATTCTTCTCTTCAGCGTGGCTTCTACAGTTTTGATTTCTTCATTTTATTTCTTTTTTTAATACTCTGCTTGTTAGTGAAATCATTTGACAATTTTCTCACTCTCCACCGCTTATTTCACTGAGCGTAATCCTCTGTATCTCCATCCATGTTGTTGTAAATGGCAGGGTTTGTTTTAGTCATATATCTGAATAATATCCCACTCTTCATTTGCTGATGGATACTTAGCATCACTATTGTTATCATTGTGGTAAATAATATAGGTGTGCACACGTCTCCTTTAAACTGGCTGCTGCTTTCTCTGTTACTCTGCATTTATTTTATGCATTCGTTCATTTAATTATATCTCATTATTCTACAAGTACATGAATAAAATTATGCGTGCTAGGACCGGCCCATCACAAAGAACTCCAGGATTCTCATTTGCAGTCACACTCCATAAGCATAGTAAGATACTGTAGAATCACTACATGTCTTCCGTGTTTTGTACAGGCATCCCCACAATGCCCATCTGCAGTATTCATGGAAATCATATAGCACGCTTTCTTTACCCCTACTTCCACCATCCATTCTCTCCTGTCCATCTCGGATCCTTTCCCTTTGGAATCTCTTAGTCCAATTTTCATTTCTGTGAATCGGATGATGTTTTGCTCCTTCAGTTTTTCTTTTTCCAACATCTCCACAGATGGCTCAAGTCACTTGACCCTTGCCTTTCTCCACCTCTTATGTCATGAGTATATTGCCCTCCTGCACCTTCCGAGTTTTTACAAATATTAGGATTTATTGTCATCTTATGGCTGAGTAATATTCAACTGAGAATATGTACCACAAATTCTTTACTCATTAATCTACTGATGGAAAGTTACCTGGGCTACTGTGCTTACTGCTGATAAACCCGCGGATGTATGTGCCTTTTTTAACTTGTCTGCTTCAATGGATTTATTGATATGTGTTTATTATTGAGTTGTTTGTTCACCGTTAATCTGCAATTGTATGTGTAACGTATTTCCTAGACCCCCAGTTCCTCGTTTCACCCAAAACGCCCGTGCAGTCACTTCCATCACCATAACAATGTACTGTAGTATTGCTAGTTGTCTTCTCTGTTGGACAGCACTCCACGTGCATCCATTCCCACATTATATATGCTAACTGAAATGCTCCATTTCTTCCACACATCCTTTCCCCTCCATTTCCAACCATCCTTCTCTGTCTCTTTCCCTTTGGTAACTGTGAATCTATTCTTATGTTCTGTGACACCGCTGTTTTTCTCCTTCAGCTTTTTCTTTTTTCTAATATTCCAAAGATGAGTGACATCATTTTACTTATATATGTAGGCCAGAATAGGTTATGTTTCTAAGATGTTGCAGCTCCACACGGCTGAGCTCTGCCCAACATATGCTAGTGGAGTTTGCAGGAACAGCCTTGTTGCCTGGAGATTCCATGATGTCACAGTGCGCCTCTTTCTTAGAGACAGGATATGTAAGCTCAGATTAGCTGGTTCTCACTTCAGAGCATGCTACCCTGCACGGAGTTGGACTTTGGTAAGATGGGCGCTGACCACCTTGACAGGTTCAGCGGAAAAGGAAAAGAGATCCAAGATACTGCTTGTTTCTTTTGATTTTGGCACCAATACCACACAGTTACGTTAGCGCAATTATGGTAATTAGACAAACCCCGTTTTCAAATCCACACGTTATACAGCATAAGTGTCACTGTCCACGAGCCCCTTAATGCACTGTAGTAGCTCTACTGTTCTTTGCTGTTGTACTGCCTTCCTCGTGCCCACACACTCTCCACTTATGTGTGCTACACGTAATGCTCCATTTTACCTCTCATTCCTCCCTTTCCAGCCATTCCCCTCTTTCACTTTCCCCTTGGTAACCATTAGTCCACTCTTCAGTTCATTGAACCTGCCACTGTCTTGTTCCTTGACTATTTCTCTTTTTTTCTAACTCTCCACAGTAGAGTGACATCAATTGCCACTTGACTTTCTCTTCGTGGCTTATTTCACTGAGAACAATACCCACAAGTTCCATCCATGTTTTTGTAATTGCTAAGATTTGTTTTCTTCATATGGCTGAATAATATTCTACGTCCCATTTACTGATGAACATTTAGCTTGGCTATTGTCAATACTTCTGTGAGAAACATATGGGTGCAATTTTCGTTTTTAACATGGGCTGCTGCATTCTGTTTATATATTTATAGATTTGTTTTTTTATATTTATTCATATATTCCTTTATTAATTCTGTAATAATTAATCTAAAATTACATGAGAATCATTAATTTTACAAGACCCACACTATAACCAAGATCAACCAGTTATGTCCCTGAAGTCACTGTCCATGAGCATTGTAAGATACTGTAGATTCCATCTCCCCCAATCCACATTAATAATGCTAATCATTATGCCTACCTTCTCCTTGCTTTCATATGTAACAACGCCACTCTCTTCCCCTTGGTAACTGTTACTCCAAACTTGTGTTCTGTGAATCTGCTGATATTTTGCTCCTTCAGTTTTATCTTGGCTCTTCGTCTCCACGCATGTGTTAAATCATTTGATACATTTCTTCTCTTCCTCACTTATTTCACTGAGCATAATATGTTCAAGCGCCATCCATGATTAGCAAATGCTAGGATTTGTTTTCTTCTGATGGCTGAGTAACGATCCTTTCTGTATATGTACCACATCTTCTATACCCATTAATCTATTGATGCCCAATTAGCTCGGTTTCTTTGAATAGTAGTCTGATTATCATAGGGTTATATATGTCTTTATTAGCTGTGCACATTCATTGGTTTTGTTGGATTCTTTAATTAATTTATTCTTTATTTACTTATTATTAAACTGTAAGTAAAAGTATAACGTGAGATTTTCTAGACTCCACCTGTCTCGAAATTCTTCCCAATGCCCCACTGCAGTCACTTCCATCAACAGAGCAATGTACTCTAGATTCACTGCCTGTCTTCACTGTTTGGTTAAGCCCTCACCACGCACAAACAAAAACATTACATGTGCTAATTATAATGCATCCTTTCCCTTCGCACTGTTATCCCTCCATTCTCCCATGTCCACCCTAGTCGTTTTTACTTTGGTAACTGGTAGTTCATTCTTGATCTCTGTGTGTCTGCCACTATTTTGCTCCTTCAGTTCTTTCCGGCTTCTCTATCTGCACAGATTGGTCATATCGTTTGATACTTGTCCTCCTATCTTATTTCATTGAACATAAAACCCCGCTCTTTCATCTATGTTGTCACAAATGGGAGGATTTGTTTTCTTCTTATGGGTGAAAGGCAATTAATTGTTTATAAATACCACTTCTTCTGTATCCATTCAACTTCTGATGGAGACGGACCCGCTACTGTGAATAGTGCTGCGATAAACAAGGGGGTGCACATACCTTTTTTAAATTGGGCTACTGCATTATATCTACTTATCTATACTACTTACATTTCCTCTATGTATCTATCACCTATCATCTGACAATCTACCTTCCTGCTATCTCTCATATATCATAGTCATCATTTATCCCTATCATCTATCATCTTTCTGCAACTATGATCTTCAATACGTTCTATGTGTATCTATCTTTTATTTCTCATGAATACACAACTACATGAGTAATATTGTTTACTACAACTTCCATCAACAATATATCCCCAGATATCCCATTGCGTTCACTATCCTCCAGTGCAGTAAAATAATGTAGAATCACTAGTCTTCTCTGTGACGTGCAGTCCTCCACGTTCCCCAGCCCAACACTATCTACACTTATTCTAATTCACCATTTCTAACCCCCAGTCCTTCTTGTCCCTCCACTTTAACACAATCGGCCCAGTCTCTTTCCTTTCGTAAACATTAGTCCATTCTTCTCTTCAGCGTGGCTTCTACAGTTTTGATTTCTTCATTTTATTTCTTTTTTTAATACTCTGCTTGTTAGTGAAATCATTTGACAATTTTCTCACTCTCCACCGCTTATTTCACTGAGCGTAATCCTCTGTATCTCCATCCATGTTGTTGTAAATGGCAGGGTTTGTTTTAGTCATATATCTGAATAATATCCCACTCTTCATTTGCTGATGGATACTTAGCATCACTATTGTTATCATTGTGGTAAATAATATAGGTGTGCACACGTCTCCTTTAAACTGGCTGCTGCTTTCTCTGTTACTCTGCATTTATTTTATGCATTCGTTCATTTAATTATATCTCATTATTCTACAAGTACATGAATAAAATTATGCGTGCTAGGACCGGCCCATCACAAAGAACTCCAGGATTCTCATTTGCAGTCACACTCCGTAAGCATAGTAAGATACTGTAGAATCACTACATGTCTTCCGTGTTTTGTACAGGCATCCCCACAATGCCCATCTGCAGTATTCATGGAAATCATATAGCACGCTTTCTTTACCCCTACTTCCACCATCAATTCTCTCCTGTCCATCTCGGATCCTTTCCCTTTGGAATCTCTTAGTCCAATTTTCATTTCTGTGAATCGGATGATGTTTTGCTCCTTCAGTTTTTCTTTTTCCAACATCTCCACAGATGGCTCAAGTCACTTGACCCTTGCCTTTCTCCACCTCTTATGTCATGAGTATATTGCCCTCCTGCACCTTCCGAGTTTTTACAAATATTAGGATTTATTGTCATCTTATGGCTGAGTAATATTCAACTGAGAATATGTACCACAAATTCTTTACTCATTAATCTACTGATGGAAAGTTACCTGGGCTACTGTGCTTACTGCTGATAAACCCGCGGATGTATGTGCCTTTTTTAACTTGTCTGCTTCAATGGATTTATTGATATGTGTTTATTTTTGAGTTGTTTGTTCACCGTTAATCTGCAATTGTATGTGTAACGAATTTCCTAGACCCCCAGTTCCTCGTTTCACCCAAAACGCCCGTGCAGTCACTTCCATCACCATAACAATGTACTGTAGTATTGCTAGTTGTCTTCTCTGTTGGACAGCACTCCACGTGCATCCATTCCCACATTATATATGCTAACTGAAATGCTCCATTTCTTCCACACATCCTTTCCCCTCCATTTCCAACCATCCTTCTCTGTCTCTTTCCCTTTGGTAACTGTGAATCTATTCTTATGTTCTGTGACACCGCTGTTTTTCTCCTTCAGCTTTTTCTTTTTTCTAATATTCCAAAGATGAGTGACATCATTTTACTTATATATGTAGGCCAGAATAGGTTATGTTTCTAAGATGTTGCAGCTCCACACGGCTGAGCTCTGCCCAACATATGCTAGTGGAGTTTGCAGGAACAGCCTTGTTGCCTGGAGATTCCATGATGTCACAGTGCGCCTCTTTCATAGAGACAGGATATGTAAGCTCAGATTAGCTGGTTCTCACTTCAGAGCATGCTACCCTGCACGGAGTTGGACTTTGGTAAGATGGGCGCTGACCACCTTGACAGGTTCAGCGGAAAAGGAAAAGAGATCCAAGATACTGCTTGTTTCTTTTGATTTTGGCACCAATACCACACAGTTACGTTAGCGCAATTATGGTAATTAGACAAACCCCGTTTTCAAATCCACACGTTATACAGCATAAGTGTCACTGTCCACGAGCCCCTTAATGCACTGTAGTAGCTCTACTGTTCTTTGCTGTTGTACTGCCTTCCTCGTGCCCACACACTCTCCACTTATGTGTGCTACACGTAATGCTCCATTTTACCTCTCATTCCTCCCTTTAAAGCCATTCCCCTCTTTCACTTTCCCCTTGGTAACCATTAGTCCACTCTTCAGTTCATTGAACCTGCCACTGTCTTGTTCCTTGACTATTTCTCTTTTTTTCTAACTCTCCACAGTAGAGTGACATCAATTGCCACTTGACTTTCTCTTCGTGGCTTATTTCACTGAGAACAATACCCACAAGTTCCATCCATGTTTTTGTAATTGCTAAGATTTGTTTTCTTCATATGGCTGAATAATATTCTACGTCCCATTTACTGATGAACATTTAGCTTGGCTATTGTCAATACTTCTGTGAGAAACATATGGGTGCAATTTTCGTTTTTAACATGGGCTGCTGCATTCTGTTTATATATTTATAGATTTGTTTTTTTATATTTATTCATATATTCCTTTATTAATTCTGTAATAATTAATCTAAAATTACATGAGAATCATTAATTTTACAAGACCCACACTATAACCAAGATCAACCAGTTATGTCCCTGAAGTCACTGTCCATGAGCATTGTAAGATACTGTAGATTCCATCTCCCCCAATCCACATTAATAATGCTAATCATTATGCCTACCTTCTCCTTGCTTTCATATGTAACAACGCCACTCTCTTCCCCTTGGTAACTGTTACTCCAAACTTGTGTTCTGTGAATCTGCTGATATTTTGCTCCTTCAGTTTTATCTTGGCTCTTCGTCTCCACGCATGTGTTAAATCATTTGATACATTTCTTCTCTTCCTCACTTATTTCACTGAGCATAATATGTTCTAGCGCCATCCATGATGTAGCAAATGCTAGGATTTGTTTTCTTCTGATGGCTGAGTAACGATCCTTTCTGTATATGTACCACATCTTCTATACCCATTAAT
This sequence comes from Manis pentadactyla, assembly GCF_030020395.1. NCBI lineage: Eukaryota > Metazoa > Chordata > Mammalia > Pholidota > Manidae > Manis > Manis pentadactyla. The sequence continues at coordinate 14,159,208 of NC_080039.1, forward strand.
CTATTGATGCCCAATTAGCTCGGTTTCTTTGAATAGTAGTCTGATTATCATAGGGTTATATATGTCTTTATTAGCTGGGCACATTCATTGGTTTTATTGGATTCTTTAATTAATTTATTCTTTATTTACTTATTATTAAACTGTAAGTAAAAGTATAACGTGAGATTTTCTAGACTCCACCTGTCTCGAAATTCTTCCCAACGCCACACTGCAGTCACTTCCATCAACAGAGCAATGTACTCTAGATTCACTGCCTGTCTTCACTGTTTGGTTAAGCCCTCACCACGCACCCACAAAAACATTACATGTGCTAATTATAATGCATCCTTTCCCTTCCCACTGTTATCCCTCCATTCTCCCATGTCCACCCTAGTCGTTTTTTCTTTGGTAACTGGTAGTTCATTCTTGATCTCTGTGTGTCTGCCACTATATTGCTCCTTCAGTTCTTTCCGGCTTCTCTATCTGCACAGATTGGTCATATCGTTTGATACTTGTCCTCCTATCTTATTTCATTGAACATAAAACCCCGCTCTTTCATCTATGTTGTCACAAATGGGAGGATTTGTTTTCTTCTTATGGGTGAAAGGCAATTAATTGTTTATAAATACCACTTCTTCTGTATCCATTCAACTTCTGATGGAGACGGACCCGCTACTGTGAATAGTGCTGCGATAAACAAGGGGGTGCACATACCTTTTTTAAATTGGGCTACTGCATTATATCTACTTATCTATACTACTTACATTTCCTCTATGTATCTATCACCTATCATCTGACAATCTACCTTCTTGCTATCTCTCATCTATCATAGTCATCATTTATCCCTATCATCTATCATCTTTCTGCAACTATGATCTTCAATACGTTCTATGTGTATCTATCTTTTATTTCTCATGAATACACAACTACATGAGTAATATTGTTTACTACAACTTCCATCAACAATATATCCCCAGATATCCCATTGCGTTCACTATCCTCCAGTGCAGTAAAATAATGTAGAATCACTAGTCTTCTCTGTGACGTGCAGTCCTCCACGTTCCCCAGCCCAACACTATCTACACTTATTCTAATTCACCATTTCTAACCCTCAGTCCTTCTTGTCCCTCCACTTTAACACAATCGGCCCAGTCTCTTTCCTTTCGTAAACATTAGTCCATTCTTCTCTTCAGCGTGGCTTCTACAGTTTTGATTTCTTCATTTTATTTCTTTTTTTAATACTCTGCTTGTTAGTGAAATCATTTGACAATTTTCTCACTCTCCACCGCTTATTTCACTGAGCGTAATCCTCTGTATCTCCATCCATGTTGTTGTAAATGGCAGGGTTTGTTTTAGTCATATATCTGAATAATATCCCACTCTTCATTTGCTGATGGATACTTAGCATCACTATTGTTATCATTGTGGTAAATAATATAGGTGTGCACACGTCTCCTTTAAACTGGCTGCTGCTTTCTCTGTTACTCTGCATTTATTTTATGCATTCGTTCATTTAATTATATCTCATTATTCTACAAGTACATGAATAAAATTATGCGTGCTAGGACCGGCCCATCACAAAGAACTCCAGGATTCTCATTTGCAGTCACACTCCATAAGCATAGTAAGATACTGTAGAATCACTACATGTCTTCCGTGTTTTGTACAGGCATCCCCACAATGCCCATCTGCAGTATTCATGGAAATCATATAGCACGCTTTCTTTACCCCTACTTCCACCATCCATTCTCTCCTGTCCATCTCGGATCCTTTCCCTTTGGAATCTCTTAGTCCAATTTTCATTTCTGTGAATCGGATGATGTTTTGCTCCTTCAGTTTTTCTTTTTCCAACATCTCCACAGATGGCTCAAGTCACTTGACCCTTGCCTTTCTCCACCTCTTATGTCATGAGTATATTGCCCTCCTGCACCTTCCGAGTTTTTACAAATATTAGGATTTATTGTCATCTTATGGCTGAGTAATATTCAACTGAGAATATGTACCACAAATTCTTTACTCATTAATCTACTGATGGAAAGTTACCTGGGCTACTGTGCTTACTGCTGATAAACCCGCGGATGTATGTGCCTTTTTTAACTTGTCTGCTTCAATGGATTTATTGATATGTGTCTATTATTGAGTTGTTTGTTCACCGTTAATCTGCAATTGTATGTGTAACGTATTTCCTAGACCCCCAGTTCCTCGTTTCACCCAAAACGCCCGTGCAGTCACTTCCATCACCATAACAATGTACTGTAGTATTGCTAGTTGTCTTCTCTGTTGGACAGCACTCCACGTGCATCCATTCCCACATTATATATGCTAACTGAAATGCTCCATTTCTTCCACACATCCTTTCCCCTCCATTTCCAACCATCCTTCTCTGTCTCTTTCCCTTTGGTAACTGTGAATCTATTCTTATGTTCTGTGACACCGCTGTTTTTCTCCTTCAGCTTTTTCTTTTTTCTAATATTCCAAAGATGAGTGACATCATTTTACTTATATATGTAGGCCAGAATAGGTTATGTTTCTAAGATGTTGCAGCTCCACACGGCTGAGCTCTGCCCAACATATGCTAGTGGAGTTTGCAGGAACAGCCTTGTTGCCTGGAGATTCCATGATGTCACAGTGCGCCTCTTTCTTAGAGACAGGATATGTAAGCTCAGATTAGCTGGTTCTCACTTCAGAGCATGCTACCCTGCACGGAGTTGGACTTTGGTAAGATGGGCGCTGACCACCTTGACAGGTTCAGCGGAAAAGGAAAAGAGATCCAAGATACTGCTTGTTTCTTTTGATTTTGGCACCAATACCACACAGTTACGTTAGCGCAATTATGGTAATTAGACAAACCCCGTTTTCAAATCCACACGTTATACAGCATAAGTGTCACTGTCCACGAGCCCCTTAATGCACTGTAGTAGCTCTACTGTTCTTTGCTGTTGTACTGCCTTCCTCGTGCCCACACACTCTCCACTTATGTGTGCTACACGTAATGCTCCATTTTACCTCTCATTCCTCCCTTTCCAGCCATTCCCCTCTTTCACTTTCCCCTTGGTAACCATTAGTCCACTCTTCAGTTCATTGAACCTGCCACTGTCTTGTTCCTTGACTATTTCTCTTTTTTTCTAACTCTCCACAGTAGAGTGACATCAATTGCCACTTGACTTTCTCTTCGTGGCTTATTTCACTGAGAACAATACCCACAAGTTCCATCCATGTTTTTGTAATTGCTAAGATTTGTTTTCTTCATATGGCTGAATAATATTCTACGTCCCATTTACTGATGAACATTTAGCTTGGCTATTGTCAATACTTCTGTGAGAAACATATGGGTGCAATTTTCGTTTTTAACATGGGCTGCTGCATTCTGTTTATATATTTATAGATTTGTTTTTTTATATTTATTCATATATTCCTTTATTAATTCTGTAATAATTAATCTAAAATTACATGAGAATCATTAATTTTACAAGACCCACACTATAACCAAGATCAACCAGTTATGTCCCTGAAGTCACTGTCCATGAGCATTGTAAGATACTGTAGATTCCATCTCCCCCAATCCACATTAATAATGCTAATCATTATGCCTACCTTCTCCTTGCTTTCATATGTAACAACGCCACTCTCTTCCCCTTGGTAACTGTTACTCCAAACTTGTGTTCTGTGAATCTGCTGATATTTTGCTCCTTCAGTTTTATCTTGGCTCTTCGTCTCCACGCATGTGTTAAATCATTTGATACATTTCTTCTCTTCCTCACTTATTTCACTGAGCATAATATGTTCTAGCGCCATCCATGATGTAGCAAATGCTAGGATTTGTTTTCTTCTGATGGCTGAGTAACGATCCTTTCTGTATATGTACCACATCTTCTATACCCATTAATCTATTGATGCCCAATTAGCTCGGTTTCTTTGAATAGTAGTCTGATTATCATAGGGTTATATATGTCTTTATTAGCTGGGCACATTCATTGGTTTTATTGGATTCTTTAATTAATTTATTCTTTATTTACTTATTATTAAACTGTAAGTAAAAGTATAACGTGAGATTTTCTAGATTCCACCTGTCTCGAAATTCTTCCCAACGCCCCACTGCAGTCACTTCCATCAACAGAGCAATGTACTCTAGATTCACTGCCTGTCTTCACTGTTTGGTTAAGCCCTCACCACGCACCCACAAAAACATTACATGTGCTAATTATAATGCATCCTTTCCCTTCCCACTGTTATCCCTCCATTCTCCCATGTCCACCCTAGTCGTTTTTTCTTTGGTAACTGGTAGTTCATTCTTGATCTCTGTGTGTCTGCCACTATTTTGCTCCTTCAGTTCTTTCCGGCTTCTCTATCTGCACAGATTGGTCATATCGTTTGATACTTGTCCTCCTATCTTATTTCATTGAACATAAAACCCCGCTCTTTCATCTATGTTGTCACAAATGGGAGGATTTGTTTTCTTCTTATGGGTGAAAGGCAATTAATTGTTTATAAATACCACTTCTTCTGTATCCATTCAACTTCTGATGGAGACGGACCCGCTACTGTGAATAGTGCTGCGATAAACAAGGGGGTGCACATACCTTTTTTAAATTGGGCTACTGCATTATATCTACTTATCTATACTACTTACATTTCCTCTATGTATCTATCACCTATCATCTGACAATCTACCTTCTTGCTATCTCTCATCTATCATAGTCATCATTTATCCCTATCATCTATCATCTTTCTGCAACTATGATCTTCAATACGTTCTATGTGTATCTATCTTTTATTTCTCATGAATACACAACTACATGAGTAATATTGTTTACTACAACTTCCATCAACAATATATCCCCAGATATCCCATTGCGTTCACTATCCTCCAGTGCAGTAAAATAATGTAGAATCACTAGTCTTCTCTGTGACGTGCAGTCCTCCACGTTCCCCAGCCCAACACTATCTACACTTATTCTAATTCACCATTTCTAACCCCCAGTCCTTCTTGTCCCTCCACTTTAACACAATCGGCCCAGTCTCTTTCCTTTCGTAAACATTAGTCCATTCTTCTCTTCAGCGTGGCTTCTACAGTTTTGATTTCTTCATTTTATTTCTTTTTTTAATACTCTGCTTGTTAGTGAAATCATTTGACAATTTTCTCACTCTCCACCGCTTATTTCACTGAGCGTAATCCTCTGTATCTCCATCCATGTTGTTGTAAATGGCAGGGTTTGTTTTAGTCATATATCTGAATAATATCCCACTCTTCATTTGCTGATGGATACTTAGCATCACTATTGTTTTCATTGTGGTAAATAATATAGGTGTGCACACGTCTCCTTTAAACTGGCTGCTGCTTTCTCTGTTACTCTGCATTTATTTTATGCATTCGTTCATTTAATTATATCTCATTATTCTACAAGTACATGAATAAAATTATGCGTGCTAGGACCGGCCCATCACAAAGAACTCCAGGATTCTCATTTGCAGTCACACTCCGTAAGCATAGTAAGATACTGTAGAATCACTACATGTCTTCCGTGTTTTGTACAGGCATCCCCACAATGCCCATCTGCAGTATTCATGGAAATCATATAGCACGCTTTCTTTACCCCTACTTCCACCATCCATTCTCTCCTGTCCATCTCGGATCCTTTCCCTTTGGAATCTCTTAGTCCAATTTTCATTTCTGTGAATCGGATGATGTTTTGCTCCTTCAGTTTTTCTTTTTCCAACATCTCCACAGATGGCTCAAGTCACTTGACCCTTGCCTTTCTCCACCTCTTATGTCATGAGTATATTGCCCTCCTGCACCTTCCGAGTTTTTACAAATATTAGGATTTATTGTCATCTTATGGCTGAGTAATATTCAACTGAGAATATGTACCACAAATTCTTTACTCATTAATCTACTGATGGAAAGTTACCTGGGCTACTGTGCTTACTGCTGATAAACCCGCGGATGTATGTGCCTTTTTTAACTTGTCTGCTTCAATGGATTTATTGATATGTGTTTATTATTGAGTTGTTTGTTCACCGTTAATCTGCAATTGTATGTGTAACGTATTTCCTAGACCCCCAGTTCCTCGTTTCACCCAAAACGCCCGTGCAGTCACTTCCATCACCATAACAATGTACTGTAGTATTGCTAGTTGTCTTCTCTGTTGGACAGCACTCCACGTGCATCCATTCCCACATTATATATGCTAACTGAAATGCTCCATTTCTTCCACACATCCTTTCCCCTCCATTTCCAACCATCCTTCTCTGTCTCTTTCCCTTTGGTAACTGTGAATCTATTCTTATGTTCTGTGACACCGCTGTTTTTCTCCTTCAGCTTTTTCTTTTTTCTAATATTCCAAAGATGAGTGACATCATTTTACTTATATATGTAGGCCAGAATAGGTTATGTTTCTAAGATGTTGCAGCTCCACACGGCTGAGCTCTGCCCAACATATGCTAGTGGAGTTTGCAGGAACAGCCTTGTTGCCTGGAGATTCCATGATGTCACAGTGCGCCTCTTTCTTAGAGACAGGATATGTAAGCTCAGATTAGCTGGTTCTCACTTCAGAGCATGCTACCCTGCACGGAGTTGGACTTTGGTAAGATGGGCGCTGACCACCTTGACAGGTTCAGCGGAAAAGGAAAAGAGATCCAAGATACTGCTTGTTTCTTTTGATTTTGGCACCAATACCACACAGTTACGTTAGCGCAATTATGGTAATTAGACAAACCCCGTTTTCAAATCCACACGTTATACAGCATAAGTGTCACTGTCCACGAGCCCCTTAATGCACTGTAGTAGCTCTACTGTTCTTTGCTGTTGTACTGCCTTCCTCGTGCCCACACACTCTCCACTTATGTGTGCTACACGTAATGCTCCATTTTACCTCTCATTCCTCCCTTTCCAGCCATTCCCCTCTTTCACTTTCCCCTTGGTAACCATTAGTCCACTCTTCAGTTCATTGAACCTGCCACTGTCTTGTTCCTTGACTATTTCTCTTTTTTTCTAACTCTCCACAGTAGAGTGACATCAATTGCCACTTGACTTTCTCTTCGTGGCTTATTTCACTGAGAACAATACCCACAAGTTCCATCCATGTTTTTGTAATTGCTAAGATTTGTTTTCTTCATATGGCTGAATAATATTCTACGTCCCATTTACTGATGAACATTTAGCTTGGCTATTGTCAATACTTCTGTGAGAAACATATGGGTGCAATTTTCGTTTTTAACATGGGCTGCTGCATTCTGTTTATATATTTATAGATTTGTTTTTTTATATTTATTCATATATTCCTTTATTAATTCTGTAATAATTAATCTAAAATTACATGAGAATCATTAATTTTACAAGACCCACACTATAACCAAGATCAACCAGTTATGTCCCTGAAGTCACTGTCCATGAGCATTGTAAGATACTGTAGATTCCATCTCCCCCAATCCACATTAATAATGCTAATCATTATGCCTACCTTCTCCTTGCTTTCATATGTAACAACGCCACTCTCTTCCCCTTGGTAACTGTTACTCCAAACTTGTGTTCTGTGAATCTGCTGATATTTTGCTCCTTCAGTTTTATCTTGGCTCTTCGTCTCCACGCATGTGTTAAATCATTTGATACATTTCTTCTCTTCCTCACTTATTTCACTGAGCATAATATGTTCTAGCGCCATCCATGATGTAGCAAATGCTAGGATTTGTTTTCTTCTGATGGCTGAGTAACGATCCTTTCTGTATATGTACCACATCTTCTATACCCATTAATCTATTGATGCCCAATTAGCTCGGTTTCTTTGAATAGTAGTCTGATTATCATAGGGTTATATATGTCTTTATTAGCTGGGCACATTCATTGGTTTTATTGGATTCTTTAATTAATTTATTCTTTATTTACTTATTATTAAACTGTAAGTAAAAGTATAACGTGAGATTTTCTAGATTCCACCTGTCTCGAAATTCTTCCCAACGCCCCACTGCAGTCACTTCCATCAACAGAGCAATGTACTCTAGATTCACTGCCTGTCTTCACTGTTTGGTTAAGCCCTCACCACGCACCCACAAAAACATTACATGTGCTAATTATAATGCATCCTTTCCCTTCCCACTGTTATCCCTCCATTCTCCCATGTCCACCCTAGTCGTTTTTTCTTTGGTAACTGGTAGTTCATTCTTGATCTCTGTGTGTCTGCCACTATTTTGCTCCTTCAGTTCTTTCCGGCTTCTCTATCTGCACAGATTGGTCATATCGTTTGATACTTGTCCTCCTATCTTATTTCATTGAACATAAAACCCCGCTCTTTCATCTATGTTGTCACAAATGGGAGGATTTGTTTTCTTCTTATGGGTGAAAGGCAATTAATTGTTTATAAATACCACTTCTTCTGTATCCATTCAACTTCTGATGGAGACGGACCCGCTACTGTGAATAGTGCTGCGATAAACAAGGGGGTGCACATACCTTTTTTAAATTGGGCTACTGCATTATATCTACTTATCTATACTACTTACATTTCCTCTATGTATCTATCACCTATCATCTGACAATCTACCTTCTTGCTATCTCTCATCTATCATAGTCATCATTTATCCCTATCATCTATCATCTTTCTGCAACTATGATCTTCAATACGTTCTATGTGTATCTATCTTTTATTTCTCATGAATACACAACTACATGAGTAATATTGTTTACTACAACTTCCATCAACAATATATCCCCAGATATCCCATTGCGTTCACTATCCTCCAGTGCAGTAAAATAATGTAGAATCACTAGTCTTCTCTGTGACGTGCAGTCCTCCACGTTCCCCAGCCCAACACTATCTACACTTATTCTAATTCACCATTTCTAACCCCCAGTCCTTCTTGTCCCTCCACTTTAACACAATCGGCCCAGTCTCTTTCCTTTCGTAAACATTAGTCCATTCTTCTCTTCAGCGTGGCTTCTACAGTTTTGATTTCTTCATTTTATTTCTTTTTTTAATACTCTGCTTGTTAGTGAAATCATTTGACAATTTTCTCACTCTCCACCGCTTATTTCACTGAGCGTAATCCTCTGTATCTCCATCCATGTTGTTGTAAATGGCAGGGTTTGTTTTAGTCATATATCTGAATAATATCCCACTCTTCATTTGCTGATGGATACTTAGCATCACTATTGTTTTCATTGTGGTAAATAATATAGGTGTGCACACGTCTCCTTTAAACTGGCTGCTGCTTTCTCTGTTACTCTGCATTTATTTTATGCATTCGTTCATTTAATTATATCTCATTATTCTACAAGTACATGAATAAAATTATGCGTGCTAGGACCGGCCCATCACAAAGAACTCCAGGATTCTCATTTGCAGTCACACTCCGTAAGCATAGTAAGATACTGTAGAATCACTACATGTCTTCCGTGTTTTGTACAGGCATCCCCACAATGCCCATCTGCAGTATTCATGGAAATCATATAGCACGCTTTCTTTACCCCTACTTCCACCATCCATTCTCTCCTGTCCATCTCGGATCCTTTCCCTTTGGAATCTCTTAGTCCAATTTTCATTTCTGTGAATCGGATGATGTTTTGCTCCTTCAGTTTTTCTTTTTCCAACATCTCCACAGATGGCTCAAGTCACTTGACCCTTGCCTTTCTCCACCTCTTATGTCATGAGTATATTGCCCTCCTGCACCTTCCGAGTTTTTACAAATATTAGGATTTATTGTCATCTTATGGCTGAGTAATATTCAACTGAGAATATGTACCACAAATTCTTTACTCATTAATCTACTGATGGAAAGTTACCTGGGCTACTGTGCTTACTGCTGATAAACCCGCGGATGTATGTGCCTTTTTTAACTTGTCTGCTTCAATGGATTTATTGATATGTGTTTATTATTGAGTTGTTTGTTCACCGTTAATCTGCAATTGTATGTGTAACGTATTTCCTAGACCCCCAGTTCCTCGTTTCACCCAAAACGCCCGTGCAGTCACTTCCATCACCATAACAATGTACTGTAGTATTGCTAGTTGTCTTCTCTGTTGGACAGCACTCCACGTGCATCCATTCCCACATTATATATGCTAACTGAAATGCTCCATTTCTTCCACACATCCTTTCCCCTCCATTTCCAACCATCCTTCTCTGTCTCTTTCCCTTTGGTAACTGTGAATCTATTCTTATGTTCTGTGACACCGCTGTTTTTCTCCTTCAGCTTTTTCTTTTTTCTAATATTCCAAAGATGAGTGACATCATTTTACTTATATATGTAGGCCAGAATAGGTTATGTTTCTAAGATGTTGCAGCTCCACACGGCTGAGCTCTGCCCAACATATGCTAGTGGAGTTTGCAGGAACAGCCTTGTTGCCTGGAGATTCCATGATGTCACAGTGCGCCTCTTTCTTAGAGACAGGATATGTAAGCTCAGATTAGCTGGTTCTCACTTCAGAGCATGCTACCCTGCACGGAGTTGGACTTTGGTAAGATGGGCGCTGACCACCTTGACAGGTTCAGCGGAAAAGGAAAAGAGATCCAAGATACTGCTTGTTTCTTTTGATTTTGGCACCAATACCACACAGTTACGTTAGCGCAATTATGGTAATTAGACAAACCCCGTTTTCAAATCCACACGTTATACAGCATAAGTGTCACTGTCCACGAGCCCCTTAATGCACTGTAGTAGCTCTACTGTTCTTTGCTGTTGTACTGCCTTCCTCGTGCCCACACACTCTCCACTTATGTGTGCTACACGTAATGCTCCATTTTACCTCTCATTCCTCCCTTTCCAGCCATTCCCGTCTTTCACTTTCCCCTTGGTAACCATTAGTCCACTCTTCAGTTCATTGAACCTGCCACTGTCTTGTTCCTTGACTATTTCTCTTTTTTTCTAACTCTCCACAGTAGAGTGACATCAATTGCCACTTGACTTTCTCTTCGTGGCTTATTTCACTGAGAACAATACCCACAAGTTCCATCCATGTTTTTGTAATTGCTAAGATTTGTTTTCTTCATATGGCTGAATAATATTCTACGTCCCATTTACTGATGAACATTTAGCTTGGCTATTGTCAATACTTCTGTGAGAAACATATGGGTGCAATTTTCGTTTTTAACATGGGCTGCTGCATTCTGTTTATATATTTATAGATTTGTTTTTTTATATTTATTCATATATTCCTTTATTAATTCTGTAATAATTAATCTAAAATTACATGAGAATCATTAATTTTACAAGACCCACACTATAACCAAGATCAACCAGTTATGTCCCTGAAGTCACTGTCCATGAGCATTGTAAGATACTGTAGATTCCATCTCCCCCAATCCACATTAATAATGCTAATCATTATGCCTACCTTCTCCTTGCTTTCATATGTAACAACGCCACTCTCTTCCCCTTGGTAACTGTTACTCCAAACTTGTGTTCTGTGAATCTGCTGATATTTTGCTCCTTCAGTTTTATCTTGGCTCTTCGTCTCCACGCATGTGTTAAATCATTTGATACATTTCTTCTCTTCCTCACTTATTTCACTGAGCATAATATGTTCTAGCGCCATCCATGATGTAGCAAATGCTAGGATTTGTTTTCTTCTGATGGCTGAGTAACGATCCTTTCTGTATATGTACCACATCTTCTATACCCATTAATCTATTGATGCCCAATTAGCTCGGTTTCTTTGAATAGTAGTCTGATTATCATAGGGTTATATATGTCTTTATTAGCTGGGCACATTCATTGGTTTTATTGGATTCTTTAATTAATTTATTCTTTATTTACTTATTATTAAACTGTAAGTAAAAGTATAACGTGAGATTTTCTAGATTCCACCTGTCTCGAAATTCTTCCCAACGCCCCACTGCAGTCACTTCCATCAACAGAGCAATGTACTCTAGATTCACTGCCTGTCTTCACTGTTTGGTTAAGCCCTCACCACGCACCCACAAAAACATTACATGTGCTAATTATAATGCATCCTTTCCCTTCCCACTGTTATCCCTCCATTCTCCCATGTCCACCCTAGTCGTTTTTTCTTTGGTAACTGGTAGTTCATTCTTGATCTCTGTGTGTCTGCCACTATTTTGCTCCTTCAGTTCTTTCCGGCTTCTCTATCTGCACAGATTGGTCATATCGTTTGATACTTGTCCTCCTATCTTATTTCATTGAACATAAAACCCCGCTCTTTCATCTATGTTGTCACAAATGGGAGGATTTGTTTTCTTCTTATGGGTGAAAGGCAATTAATTGTTTATAAATACCACTTCTTCTGTATCCATTCAACTTCTGATGGAGACGGACCCGCTACTGTGAATAGTGCTGCGATAAACAAGGGGGTGCACATACCTTTTTTAAATTGGGCTACTGCATTATATCTACTTATCTATACTACTTACATTTCCTCTATGTATCTATCACCTATCATCTGACAATCTACCTTCTTGCTATCTCTCATCTATCATAGTCATCATTTATCCCTATCATCTATCATCTTTCTGCAACTATGATCTTCAATACGTTCTATGTGTATCTATCTTTTATTTCTCATGAATACACAACTACATGAGTAATATTGTTTACTACAACTTCCATCAACAATATATCCCCAGATATCCCATTGCGTTCACTATCCTCCAGTGCAGTAAAATAATGTAGAATCACTAGTCTTCTCTGTGACGTGCAGTCCTCCACGTTCCCCAGCCCAACACTATCTACACTTATTCTAATTCACCATTTCTAACCCCCAGTCCTTCTTGTCCCTCCACTTTAACACAATCGGCCCAGTCTCTTTCCTTTCGTAAACATTAGTCCATTCTTCTCTTCAGCGTGGCTTCTACAGTTTTGATTTCTTCATTTTATTTCTTTTTTTAATACTCTGCTTGTTAGTGAAATCATTTGACAATTTTCTCACTCTCCACCGCTTATTTCACTGAGCGTAATCCTCTGTATCTCCATCCATGTTGTTGTAAATGGCAGGGTTTGTTTTAGTCATATATCTGAATAATATCCCACTCTTCATTTGCTGATGGATACTTAGCATCACTATTGTTATCATTGTGGTAAATAATATAGGTGTGCACACGTCTCCTTTAAACTGGCTGCTGCTTTCTCTGTTACTCTGCATTTATTTTATGCATTCGTTCATTTAATTATATCTCATTATTCTACAAGTACATGAATAAAATTATGCGTGCTAGGACCGGCCCATCACAAAGAACTCCAGGATTCTCATTTGCAGTCACACTCCGTAAGCATAGTAAGATACTGTAGAATCACTACATGTCTTCCGTGTTTTGTACAGGCATCCCCACAATGCCCATCTGCAGTATTCATGGAAATCATATAGCACGCTTTCTTTACCCCTACTTCCACCATCCATTCTCTCCTGTCCATCTCGGATCCTTTCCCTTTGGAATCTCTTAGTCCAATTTTCATTTCTGTGAATCGGATGATGTTTTGCTCCTTCAGTTTTTCTTTTTCCAACATCTCCACAGATGGCTCAAGTCACTTGACCCTTGCCTTTCTCCACCTCTTATGTCATGAGTATATTGCCCTCCTGCACCTTCCGAGTTTTTACAAATATTAGGATTTATTGTCATCTTATGGCTGAGTAATATTCAACTGAGAATATGTACCACAAATTCTTTACTCATTAATCTACTGATGGAAAGTTACCTGGGCTACTGTGCTTACTGCTGATAAACCCGCGGATGTATGTGCCTTTTTTAACTTGTCTGCTTCAATGGATTTATTGATATGTGTTTATTATTGAGTTGTTTGTTCACCGTTAATCTGCAATTGTATGTGTAACGTATTTCCTAGACCCCCAGTTCCTCGTTTCACCCAAAACGCCCGTGCAGTCACTTCCATCACCATAACAATGTACTGTAGTATTGCTAGTTGTCTTCTCTGTTGGACAGCACTCCACGTGCATCCATTCCCACATTATATATGCTAACTGAAATGCTCCATTTCTTCCACACATCCTTTCCCCTCCATTTCCAACCATCCTTCTCTGTCTCTTTCCCTTTGGTAACTGTGAATCTATTCTTATGTTCTGTGACACCGCTGTTTTTCTCCTTCAGCTTTTTCTTTTTTCTAATATTCCAAAGATGAGTGACATCATTTTACTTATATATGTAGGCCAGAATAGGTTATGTTTCTAAGATGTTGCAGCTCCACACGGCTGAGCTCTGCCCAACATATGCTAGTGGAGTTTGCAGGAACAGCCTTGTTGCCTGGAGATTCCATGATGTCACAGTGCGCCTCTTTCTTAGAGACAGGATATGTAAGCTCAGATTAGCTGGTTCTCACTTCAGAGCATGCTACCCTGCACGGAGTTGGACTTTGGTAAGATGGGCGCTGACCACCTTGACAGGTTCAGCGGAAAAGGAAAAGAGATCCAAGATACTGCTTGTTTCTTTTGATTTTGGCACCAATACCACACAGTTACGTTAGCGCAATTATGGTAATTAGACAAACCCCGTTTTCAAATCCACACGTTATACAGCATAAGTGTCACTGTCCACGAGCCCCTTAATGCACTGTAGTAGCTCTACTGTTCTTTGCTGTTGTACTGCCTTCCTCGTGCCCACACACTCTCCACTTATGTGTGCTACACGTAATGCTCCATTTTACCTCTCATTCCTCCCTTTCCAGCCATTCCCGTCTTTCACTTTCCCCTTGGTAACCATTAGTCCACTCTTCAGTTCATTGAACCTGCCACTGTCTTGTTCCTTGACTATTTCTCTTTTTTTCTAACTCTCCACAGTAGAGTGACATCAATTGCCACTTGACTTTCTCTTCGTGGCTTATTTCACTGAGAACAATACCCACAAGTTCCATCCATGTTTTTGTAATTGCTAAGATTTGTTTTCTTCATATGGCTGAATAATATTCTACGTCCCATTTACTGATGAACATTTAGCTTGGCTATTGTCAATACTTCTGTGAGAAACATATGGGTGCAATTTTCGTTTTTAACATGGGCTGCTGCATTCTGTTTATATATTTATAGATTTGTTTTTTTATATTTATTCATATATTCCTTTATTAATTCTGTAATAATTAATCTAAAATTACATGAGAATCATTAATTTTACAAGACCCACACTATAACCAAGATCAACCAGTTATGTCCCTGAAGTCACTGTCCATGAGCATTGTAAGATACTGTAGATTCCATCTCCCCCAATCCACATTAATAATGCTAATCATTATGCCTACCTTCTCCTTGCTTTCATATGTAACAACGCCACTCTCTTCCCCTTGGTAACTGTTACTCCAAACTTGTGTTCTGTGAATCTGCTGATATTTTGCTCCTTCAGTTTTATCTTGGCTCTTCGTCTCCACGCATGTGTTAAATCATTTGATACATTTCTTCTCTTCCTCACTTATTTCACTGAGCATAATATGTTCTAGCGCCATCCATGATGTAGCAAATGCTAGGATTTGTTTTCTTCTGATGGCTGAGTAACGATCCTTTCTGTATATGTACCACATCTTCTATACCCATTAATCTATTGATGCCCAATTAGCTCGGTTTCTTTGAATAGTAGTCTGATTATCATAGGGTTATATATGTCTTTATTAGCTGGGCACATTCATTGGTTTTATTGGATTCTTTAATTAATTTATTCTTTATTTACTTATTATTAAACTGTAAGTAAAAGTATAACGTGAGATTTTCTAGATTCCACCTGTCTCGAAATTCTTCCCAACGCCCCACTGCAGTCACTTCCATCAACAGAGCAATGTACTCTAGATTCACTGCCTGTCTTCACTGTTTGGTTAAGCCCTCACCACGCACCCACAAAAACATTACATGTGCTAATTATAATGCATCCTTTCCCTTCCCACTGTTATCCCTCCATTCTCCCATGTCCACCCTAGTCGTTTTTTCTTTGGTAACTGGTAGTTCATTCTTGATCTCTGTGTGTCTGCCACTATTTTGCTCCTTCAGTTCTTTCCGGCTTCTCTATCTGCACAGATTGGTCATATCGTTTGATACTTGTCCTCCTATCTTATTTCATTGAACATAAAACCCCGCTCTTTCATCTATGTTGTCACAAATGGGAGGATTTGTTTTCTTCTTATGGGTGAAAGGCAATTAATTGTTTATAAATACCACTTCTTCTGTATCCATTCAACTTCTGATGGAGACGGACCCGCTACTGTGAATAGTGCTGCGATAAACAAGGGGGTGCACATACCTTTTTTAAATTGGGCTACTGCATTATATCTACTTATCTATACTACTTACATTTCCTCTATGTATCTATCACCTATCATCTGACAATCTACCTTCCTGCTATCTCTCATCTATCATAGTCATCATTTATCCCTATCATCTATCATCTTTCTGCAACTATGATCTTCAATACGTTCTATGTGTATCTATCTTTTATTTCTCATGAATACACAACTACATGAGTAATATTGTTTACTACAACTTCCATCAACAATATATCCCCAGATATCCCATTGCGTTCACTATCCTCCAGTGCAGTAAAATAATGTAGAATCACTAGTCTTCTCTGTGACGTGCAGTCCTCCACGTTCCCCAGCCCAACACTATCTACACTTATTCTAATTCACCATTTCTAACCCCCAGTCCTTCTTGTCCCTCCACTTTAACACAATCGGCCCAGTCTCTTTCCTTTCGTAAACATTAGTCCATTCTTCTCTTCAGCGTGGCTTCTACAGTTTTGATTTCTTCATTTTATTTCTTTTTTTAATACTCTGCTTGTTAGTGAAATCATTTGACAATTTTCTCACTCTCCACCGCTTATTTCACTGAGCGTAATCCTCTGTATCTCCATCCATGTTGTTGTAAATGGCAGGGTTTGTTTTAGTCATATATCTGAATAATATCCCACTCTTCATTTGCTGATGGATACTTAGCATCACTATTGTTTTCATTGTGGTAAATAATATAGGTGTGCACACGTCTCCTTTAAACTGGCTGCTGCTTTCTCTGTTACTCTGCATTTATTTTATGCATTCGTTCATTTAATTATATCTCATTATTCTACAAGTACATGAATAAAATTATGCGTGCTAGGACCGGCCCATCACAAAGAACTCCAGGATTCTCATTTGCAGTCACACTCCGTAAGCATAGTAAGATACTGTAGAATCACTACATGTCTTCCGTGTTTTGTACAGTCATCCCCACAATGCCCATCTGCAGTATTCATGGAAATCATATAGCACGCTTTCTTTACCCCTACTTCCACCATCCATTCTCTCCTGTCCATCTCGGATCCTTTCCCTTTGGAATCTCTTAGTCCAATTTTCATTTCTGTGAATCGGATGATGTTTTGCTCCTTCAGTTTTTCTTTTTCCAACATCTCCACAGATGGCTCAAGTCACTTGACCCTTGCCTTTCTCCACCTCTTATGTCATGAGTATATTGCCCTCCTGCACCTTCCGAGTTTTTACAAATATTAGGATTTATTGTCATCTTATGGCTGAGTAATATTCAACTGAGAATATGTACCACAAATTCTTTACTCATTAATCTACTGATGGAAAGTTACCTGGGCTACTGTGCTTACTGCTGATAAACCCGCGGATGTATGTGCCTTTTTTAACTTGTCTGCTTCAATGGATTTATTGATATGTGTTTATTATTGAGTTGTTTGTTCACCGTTAATCTGCAATTGTATGTGTAACGTATTTCCTAGACCCCCAGTTCCTCGTTTCACCCAAAACGCCCGTGCAGTCACTTCCATCACCATAACAATGTACTGTAGTATTGCTAGTTGTCTTCTCTGTTGGACAGCACTCCACGTGCATCCATTCCCACATTATATATGCTAACTGAAATGCTCCATTTCTTCCACACATCCTTTCCCCTCCATTTCCAACCATCCTTCTCTGTCTCTTTCCCTTTGGTAACTGTGAATCTATTCTTATGTTCTGTGACACCGCTGTTTTTCTCCTTCAGCTTTTTCTTTTTTCTAATATTCCAAAGATGAGTGACATCATTTTACTTATATATGTAGGCCAGAATAGGTTATGTTTCTAAGATGTTGCAGCTCCACACGGCTGAGCTCTGCCCAACATATGCTAGTGGAGTTTGCAGGAACAGCCTTGTTGCCTGGAGATTCCATGATGTCACAGTGCGCCTCTTTCATAGAGACAGGATATGTAAGCTCAGATTAGCTGGTTCTCACTTCAGAGCATGCTACCCTGCACGGAGTTGGACTTTGGTAAGATGGGCGCTGACCACCTTGACAGGTTCAGCGGAAAAGGAAAAGAGATCCAAGATACTGCTTGTTTCTTTTGATTTTGGCACCAATACCACACAGTTACGTTAGCGCAATTATGGTAATTAGACAAACCCCGTTTTCAAATCCACACGTTATACAGCATAAGTGTCACTGTCCACGAGCCCCTTAATGCACTGTAGTAGCTCTACTGTTCTTTGCTGTTGTACTGCCTTCCTCGTGCCCACACACTCTCCACTTATGTGTGCTACACGTAATGCTCCATTTTACCTCTCATTCCTCCCTTTCCAGCCATTCCCCTCTTTCACTTTCCCCTTGGTAACCATTAGTCCACTCTTCAGTTCATTGAACCTGCCACTGTCTTGTTCCTTGACTATTTCTCTTTTTTTCTAACTCTCCACAGTAGAGTGACATCAATTGCCACTTGACTTTCTCTTCGTGGCTTATTTCACTGAGAAAAATACCCACAAGTTCCATCCATGTTTTTGTAATTGCTAAGATTTGTCTTCTTCATATGGCTGAATAATATTCTACGTCCCATTTACTGATGAACATTTAGCTTGGCTATTGTCAATACTTCTGTGAGAAACATATGGGTGCAATTTTCGTTTTTAACATGGGCTGCTGCATTCTGTTTATATATTTATAGATTTGTTTTTTTATATTTATTCATATATTCCTTTATTAATTCTGTAATAATTAATCTAAAATTACATGAGAATCATTAATTTTACAAGACCCACACTATAACCAAGATCAACCAGTTATGTCCCTGAAGTCACTGTCCATGAGCATTGTAAGATACTGTAGATTCCATCTCCCCCAATCCACATTAATAATGCTAATCATTATGCCTACCTTCTCCTTGCTTTCATATGTAACAACGCCACTCTCTTCCCCTTGGTAACTGTTACTCCAAACTTGTGTTCTGTGAATCTGCTGATATTTTGCTCCTTCAGTTTTATCTTGGCTCTTCGTCTCCACGCATGTGTTAAATCATTTGATACATTTCTTCTCTTCCTCACTTATTTCACTGAGCATAATATGTTCTAGCGCCATCCATGATGTAGCAAATGCTAGGATTTGTTTTCTTCTGATGGCTGAGTAACGATCCTTTCTGTATATGTACCACATCTTCTATACCCATTAATCTATTGATGCCCAATTAGCTCGGTTTCTTTGAATAGTAGTCTGATTATCATAGGGTTATATATGTCTTTATTAGCTGGGCACATTCATTGGTTTTATTGGATTCTTTAATTAATTTATTCTTTATTTACTTATTATTAAACTGTAAGTAAAAGTATAACGTGAGATTTTCTAGACTCCACCTGTCTCGAAATTCTTCCCAACGCCCCACTGCAGTCACTTCCATCAACAGAGCAATGTACTCTAGATTCACTGCCTGTCTTCACTGTTTGGTTAAGCCCTCACCACGCACCCACAAAAACATTACATGTGCTAATTATAATGCATCCTTTCCCTTCCCACTGTTATCCCTCCATTCTCCCATGTCCACCCTAGTCGTTTTTTCTTTGGTAACTGGTAGTTCATTCTTGATCTCTGTGTGTCTGCCACTATTTTGCTCCTTCAGTTCTTTCCGGCTTCTCTATCTGCACAGATTGGTCATATCGTTTGATACTTGTCCTCCTATCTTATTTCATTGAACATAAAACCCCGCTCTTTCATCTATGTTGTCACCAATGGGAGGATTTGTTTTCTTCTTATGGGTGAAAGGCAATTAATTGTTTATAAATACCACTTCTTCTGTATCCATTCAACTTCTGATGGAGACGGACCCGCTACTGTGAATAGTGCTGCGATAAACAAGGGGGTGCACATACCTTTTTTAAATTGGGCTACTGCATTATATCTACTTATCTATACTACTTACATTTCCTCTATGTATCTATCACCTATCATCTGACAATCTACCTTCTTGCTATCTCTCATCTATCATAGTCATCATTTATCCCTATCATCTATCATCTTTCTGCAACTATGATCTTCAATACGTTCTATGTGTATCTATCTTTTATTTCTCATGAATACACAACTACATGAGTAATATTGTTTACTACAACTTCCATCAACAATATATCCCCAGATATCCCATTGCGTTCACTATCCTCCAGTGCAGTAAAATAATGTAGAATCACTAGTCTTCTCTGTGACGTGCAGTCCTCCACGTTCCCCAGCCCAACACTATCTACACTTATTCTAATTCACCATTTCTAACCCCCAGTCCTTCTTGTCCCTCCACTTTAACACAATCGGCCCAGTCTCTTTCCTTTCGTAAACATTAGTCCATTCTTCTCTTCAGCGTGGCTTCTACAGTTTTGATTTCTTCATTTTATTTCTTTTTTTAATACTCTGCTTGTTAGTGAAATCATTTGACAATTTTCTCACTCTCCACCGCTTATTTCACTGAGCGTAATCCTCTGTATCTCCATCCATGTTGTTGTAAATGGCAGGGTTTGTTTTAGTCATATATCTGAATAATATCCCACTCTTCATTTGCTGATGGATACTTAGCATCACTATTGTTTTCATTGTGGTAAATAATATAGGTGTGCACACGTCTCCTTTAAACTGGCTGCTGCTTTCTCTGTTACTCTGCATTTATTTTATGCATTCGTTCATTTAATTATATCTCATTATTCTACAAGTACATGAATAAAATTATGCGTGCTAGGACCGGCCCATCACAAAGAACTCCAGGATTCTCATTTGCAGTCACACTCCGTAAGCATAGTAAGATACTGTAGAATCACTACATGTCTTCCGTGTTTTGTACAGGCATCCCCACAATGCCCATCTGCAGTATTCATGGAAATCATATAGCACGCTTTCTTTACCCCTACTTCCACCATCCATTCTCTCCTGTCCATCTCGGATCCTTTCCCTTTGGAATCTCTTAGTCCAATTTTCATTTCTGTGAATCGGATGATGTTTTGCTCCTTCAGTTTTTCTTTTTCCAACATCTCCACAGATGGCTCAAGTCA
Source organism: Manis pentadactyla (assembly GCF_030020395.1). Classification (NCBI taxonomy): domain Eukaryota; kingdom Metazoa; phylum Chordata; class Mammalia; order Pholidota; family Manidae; genus Manis; species Manis pentadactyla. The sequence goes on from NC_080039.1 coordinate 14,180,392, forward strand.
CTTGACCCTTGCCTTTCTCCACCTCTTATGTCATGAGTATATTGCCCTCCTGCACCTTCCGAGTTTTTACAAATATTAGGATTTATTGTCATCTTATGGCTGAGTAATATTCAACTGAGAATATGTACCACAAATTCTTTACTCATTAATCTACTGATGGAAAGTTACCTGGGCTACTGTGCTTACTGCTGATAAACCCGCGGATGTATGTGCCTTTTTTAACTTGTCTGCTTCAATGGATTTATTGATATGTGTTTATTATTGAGTTGTTTGTTCACCGTTAATCTGCAATTGTATGTGTAACGTATTTCCTAGACCCCCAGTTCCTCGTTTCACCCAAAACGCCCGTGCAGTCACTTCCATCACCATAACAATGTACTGTAGTATTGCTAGTTGTCTTCTCTGTTGGACAGCACTCCACGTGCATCCATTCCCACATTATATATGCTAACTGAAATGCTCCATTTCTTCCACACATCCTTTCCCCTCCATTTCCAACCATCCTTCTCTGTCTCTTTCCCTTTGGTAACTGTGAATCTATTCTTATGTTCTGTGACACCGCTGTTTTTCTCCTTCAGCTTTTTCTTTTTTCTAATATTCCAAAGATGAGTGACATCATTTTACTTATATATGTAGGCCAGAATAGGTTATGTTTCTAAGATGTTGCAGCTCCACACGGCTGAGCTCTGCCCAACATATGCTAGTGGAGTTTGCAGGAACAGCCTTGTTGCCTGGAGATTCCATGATGTCACAGTGCGCCTCTTTCATAGAGACAGGATATGTAAGCTCAGATTAGCTGGTTCTCACTTCAGAGCATGCTACCCTGCACGGAGTTGGACTTTGGTAAGATGGGCGCTGACCACCTTGACAGGTTCAGCGGAAAAGGAAAAGAGATCCAAGATACTGCTTGTTTCTTTTGATTTTGGCACCAATACCACACAGTTACGTTAGCGCAATTATGGTAATTAGACAAACCCCGTTTTCAAATCCACACGTTATACAGCATAAGTGTCACTGTCCACGAGCCCCTTAATGCACTGTAGTAGCTCTACTGTTCTTTGCTGTTGTACTGCCTTCCTCGTGCCCACACACTCTCCACTTATGTGTGCTACACGTAATGCTCCATTTTACCTCTCATTCCTCCCTTTCCAGCCATTCCCCTCTTTCACTTTCCCCTTGGTAACCATTAGTCCACTCTTCAGTTCATTGAACCTGCCACTGTCTTGTTCCTTGACTATTTCTCTTTTTTTCTAACTCTCCACAGTAGAGTGACATCAATTGCCACTTGACTTTCTCTTCGTGGCTTATTTCACTGAGAAAAATACCCACAAGTTCCATCCATGTTTTTGTAATTGCTAAGATTTGTCTTCTTCATATGGCTGAATAATATTCTACGTCCCATTTACTGATGAACATTTAGCTTGGCTATTGTCAATACTTCTGTGAGAAACATATGGGTGCAATTTTCGTTTTTAACATGGGCTGCTGCATTCTGTTTATATATTTATAGATTTGTTTTTTTATATTTATTCATATATTCCTTTATTAATTCTGTAATAATTAATCTAAAATTACATGAGAATCATTAATTTTACAAGACCCACACTATAACCAAGATCAACCAGTTATGTCCCTGAAGTCACTGTCCATGAGCATTGTAAGATACTGTAGATTCCATCTCCCCCAATCCACATTAATAATGCTAATCATTATGCCTACCTTCTCCTTGCTTTCATATGTAACAACGCCACTCTCTTCCCCTTGGTAACTGTTACTCCAAACTTGTGTTCTGTGAATCTGCTGATATTTTGCTCCTTCAGTTTTATCTTGGCTCTTCGTCTCCACGCATGTGTTAAATCATTTGATACATTTCTTCTCTTCCTCACTTATTTCACTGAGCATAATATGTTCTAGCGCCATCCATGATGTAGCAAATGCTAGGATTTGTTTTCTTCTGATGGCTGAGTAACGATCCTTTCTGTATATGTACCACATCTTCTATACCCATTAATCTATTGATGCCCAATTAGCTCGGTTTCTTTGAATAGTAGTCTGATTATCATAGGGTTATATATGTCTTTATTAGCTGGGCACATTCATTGGTTTTATTGGATTCTTTAATTAATTTATTCTTTATTTACTTATTATTAAACTGTAAGTAAAAGTATAACGTGAGATTTTCTAGACTCCACCTGTCTCGAAATTCTTCCCAACGCCCCACTGCAGTCACTTCCATCAACAGAGCAATGTACTCTAGATTCACTGCCTGTCTTCACTGTTTGGTTAAGCCCTCACCACGCACCCACAAAAACATTACATGTGCTAATTATAATGCATCCTTTCCCTTCCCACTGTTATCCCTCCATTCTCCCATGTCCACCCTAGTCGTTTTTTCTTTGGTAACTGGTAGTTCATTCTTGATCTCTGTGTGTCTGCCACTATTTTGCTCCTTCAGTTCTTTCCGGCTTCTCTATCTGCACAGATTGGTCATATCGTTTGATACTTGTCCTCCTATCTTATTTCATTGAACATAAAACCCCGCTCTTTCATCTATGTTGTCACCAATGGGAGGATTTGTTTTCTTCTTATGGGTGAAAGGCAATTAATTGTTTATAAATACCACTTCTTCTGTATCCATTCAACTTCTGATGGAGACGGACCCGCTACTGTGAATAGTGCTGCGATAAACAAGGGGGTGCACATACCTTTTTTAAATTGGGCTACTGCATTATATCTACTTATCTATACTACTTACATTTCCTCTATGTATCTATCACCTATCATCTGACAATCTACCTTCTTGCTATCTCTCATCTATCATAGTCATCATTTATCCCTATCATCTATCATCTTTCTGCAACTATGATCTTCAATACGTTCTATGTGTATCTATCTTTTATTTCTCATGAATACACAACTACATGAGTAATATTGTTTACTACAACTTCCATCAACAATATATCCCCAGATATCCCATTGCGTTCACTATCCTCCAGTGCAGTAAAATAATGTAGAATCACTAGTCTTCTCTGTGACGTGCAGTCCTCCACGTTCCCCAGCCCAACACTATCTACACTTATTCTAATTCACCATTTCTAACCCCCAGTCCTTCTTGTCCCTCCACTTTAACACAATCGGCCCAGTCTCTTTCCTTTCGTAAACATTAGTCCATTCTTCTCTTCAGCGTGGCTTCTACAGTTTTGATTTCTTCATTTTATTTCTTTTTTTAATACTCTGCTTGTTAGTGAAATCATTTGACAATTTTCTCACTCTCCACCGCTTATTTCACTGAGCGTAATCCTCTGTATCTCCATCCATGTTGTTGTAAATGGCAGGGTTTGTTTTAGTCATATATCTGAATAATATCCCACTCTTCATTTGCTGATGGATACTTAGCATCACTATTGTTTTCATTGTGGTAAATAATATAGGTGTGCACACGTCTCCTTTAAACTGGCTGCTGCTTTCTCTGTTACTCTGCATTTATTTTATGCATTCGTTCATTTAATTATATCTCATTATTCTACAAGTACATGAATAAAATTATGCGTGCTAGGACCGGCCCATCACAAAGAACTCCAGGATTCTCATTTGCAGTCACACTCCGTAAGCATAGTAAGATACTGTAGAATCACTACATGTCTTCCGTGTTTTGTACAGGCATCCCCACAATGCCCATCTGCAGTATTCATGGAAATCATATAGCACGCTTTCTTTACCCCTACTTCCACCATCCATTCTCTCCTGTCCATCTCGGATCCTTTCCCTTTGGAATCTCTTAGTCCAATTTTCATTTCTGTGAATCGGATGATGTTTTGCTCCTTCAGTTTTTCTTTTTCCAACATCTCCACAGATGGCTCAAGTCACTTGACCCTTGCCTTTCTCCACCTCTTATGTCATGAGTATATTGCCCTCCTGCACCTTCCGAGTTTTTACAAATATTAGGATTTATTGTCATCTTATGGCTGAGTAATATTCAACTGAGAATATGTACCACAAATTCTTTACTCATTAATCTACTGATGGAAAGTTACCTGGGCTACTGTGCTTACTGCTGATAAACCCGCGGATGTATGTGCCTTTTTTAACTTGTCTGCTTCAATGGATTTATTGATATGTGTTTATTATTGAGTTGTTTGTTCACCGTTAATCTGCAATTGTATGTGTAACGTATTTCCTAGACCCCCAGTTCCTCGTTTCACCCAAAACGCCCGTGCAGTCACTTCCATCACCATAACAATGTACTGTAGTATTGCTAGTTGTCTTCTCTGTTGGACAGCACTCCACGTGCATCCATTCCCACATTATATATGCTAACTGAAATGCTCCATTTCTTCCACACATCCTTTCCCCTCCATTTCCAACCATCCTTCTCTGTCTCTTTCCCTTTGGTAACTGTGAATCTATTCTTATGTTCTGTGACACCGCTGTTTTTCTCCTTCAGCTTTTTCTTTTTTCTAATATTCCAAAGATGAGTGACATCATTTTACTTATATATGTAGGCCAGAATAGGTTATGTTTCTAAGATGTTGCAGCTCCACACGGCTGAGCTCTGCCCAACATATGCTAGTGGAGTTTGCAGGAACAGCCTTGTTGCCTGGAGATTCCATGATGTCACAGTGCGCCTCTTTCATAGAGACAGGATATGTAAGCTCAGATTAGCTGGTTCTCACTTCAGAGCATGCTACCCTGCACGGAGTTGGACTTTGGTAAGATGGGCGCTGACCACCTTGACAGGTTCAGCGGAAAAGGAAAAGAGATCCAAGATACTGCTTGTTTCTTTTGATTTTGGCACCAATACCACACAGTTACGTTAGCGCAATTATGGTAATTAGACAAACCCCGTTTTCAAATCCACACGTTATACAGCATAAGTGTCACTGTCCACGAGCCCCTTAATGCACTGTAGTAGCTCTACTGTTCTTTGCTGTTGTACTGCCTTCCTCGTGCCCACACACTCTCCACTTATGTGTGCTACACGTAATGCTCCATTTTACCTCTCATTCCTCCCTTTCCAGCCATTCCCCTCTTTCACTTTCCCCTTGGTAACCATTAGTCCACTCTTCAGTTCATTGAACCTGCCACTGTCTTGTTCCTTGACTATTTCTCTTTTTTTCTAACTCTCCACAGTAGAGTGACATCAATTGCCACTTGACTTTCTCTTCGTGGCTTATTTCACTGAGAAAAATACCCACAAGTTCCATCCATGTTTTTGTAATTGCTAAGATTTGTCTTCTTCATATGGCTGAATAATATTCTACGTCCCATTTACTGATGAACATTTAGCTTGGCTATTGTCAATACTTCTGTGAGAAACATATGGGTGCAATTTTCGTTTTTAACATGGGCTGCTGCATTCTGTTTATATATTTATAGATTTGTTTTTTTATATTTATTCATATATTCCTTTATTAATTCTGTAATAATTAATCTAAAATTACATGAGAATCATTAATTTTACAAGACCCACACTATAACCAAGATCAACCAGTTATGTCCCTGAAGTCACTGTCCATGAGCATTGTAAGATACTGTAGATTCCATCTCCCCCAATCCACATTAATAATGCTAATCATTATGCCTACCTTCTCCTTGCTTTCATATGTAACAACGCCACTCTCTTCCCCTTGGTAACTGTTACTCCAAACTTGTGTTCTGTGAATCTGCTGATATTTTGCTCCTTCAGTTTTATCTTGGCTCTTCGTCTCCACGCATGTGTTAAATCATTTGATACATTTCTTCTCTTCCTCACTTATTTCACTGAGCATAATATGTTCTAGCGCCATCCATGATGTAGCAAATGCTAGGATTTGTTTTCTTCTGATGGCTGAGTAACGATCCTTTCTGTATATGTACCACATCTTCTATACCCATTAATCTATTGATGCCCAATTAGCTCGGTTTCTTTGAATAGTAGTCTGATTATCATAGGGTTATATATGTCTTTATTAGCTGGGCACATTCATTGGTTTTATTGGATTTTTTAATTAATTTATTCTTTATTTACTTATTATTAAACTGTAAGTAAAAGTATAACGTGAGATTTTCTAGACTCCACCTGTCTCGAAATTCTTCCCAACGCCCCACTGCAGTCACTTCCATCAACAGAGCAATGTACTCTAGATTCACTGCCTGTCTTCACTGTTTGGTTAAGCCCTCACCACGCACCCACAAAAACATTACATGTGCTAATTATAATGCATCCTTTCCCTTCCCACTGTTATCCCTCCATTCTCCCATGTCCACCCTAGTCGTTTTTTCTTTGGTAACTGGTAGTTCATTCTTGATCTCTGTGTGTCTGCCACTATTTTGCTCCTTCAGTTCTTTCCGGCTTCTCTATCTGCACAGATTGGTCATATCGTTTGATACTTGTCCTCCTATCTTATTTCATTGAACATAAAACCCCGCTCTTTCATCTATGTTGTCACCAATGGGAGGATTTGTTTTCTTCTTATGGGTGAAAGGCAATTAATTGTTTATAAATACCACTTCTTCTGTATCCATTCAACTTCTGATGGAGACGGACCCGCTACTGTGAATAGTGCTGCGATAAACAAGGGGGTGCACATACCTTTTTTAAATTGGGCTACTGCATTATATCTACTTATCTATACTACTTACATTTCCTCTATGTATCCATCACCTATCATCTGACAATCTACCTTCTTGCTATCTCTCATCTATCATAGTCATCATTTATCTCTATCATCTATCATCTTTCTGCAACTATGATCTTCAATACGTTCTATGTGTATCTATCTTTTATTTCTCATGAATACACAACTACATGAGTAATATTGTTTACTACAACTTCCATCAACAATATATCCCCAGATATCCCATTGCGTTCACTATCCTCCAGTGCAGTAAAATAATGTAGAATCACTAGTCTTCTCTGTGACGTGCAGTCCTCCACGTTCCCCAGCCCAACACTATCTACACTTATTCTAATTCACCATTTCTAACCCCCAGTCCTTCTTGTCCCTCCACTTTAACACCATCGGCCCAGTCTCTTTCCTTTCGTAAACATTAGTCCATTCTTCTCTTCAGCGTGGCTTCTACAGTTTTGATTTCTTCATTTTATTTCTTTTTTTAATACTCTGCTTGTTAGTGAAATCATTTGACAATTTTCTCACTCTCCACCGCTTATTTCACTGAGCGTAATCCTCTGTATCTCCATCCATGTTGTTGTAAATGGCAGGGTTTGTTTTAGTCATATATCTGAATAATATCCCACTCTTCATTTGCTGATGGATACTTAGCATCACTATTGTTATCATTGTGGTAAATAATATAGGTGTGCACACGTCTCCTTTAAACTGGCTGCTGCTTTCTCTGTTACTCTGCATTTATTTTATGCATTCGTTCATTTAATTATATCTCATTATTCTACAAGTACATGAATAAAATTATGCGTGCTAGGACCGGCCCATCACAAAGAACTCCAGGATTCTCATTTGCAGTCACACTCCGTAAGCATAGTAAGATACTGTAGAATCACTACATGTCTTCCGTGTTTTGTACAGGCATCCCCACAATGCCCATCTGCAGTATTCATGGAAATCATATAGCACGCTTTCTTTACCCCTACTTCCACCATCCATTCTCTCCTGTCCATCTCGGATCCTTTCCCTTTGGAATCTCTTAGTCCAATTTTCATTTCTGTGAATCGGATGATGTTTTTCTCCTTCAGTTTTTCTTTTTCCAACATCTCCACAGATGGCTCAAGTCACTTGACCCTTGCCTTTCTCCACCTCTTATGTCATGAGTATATTGCCCTCCTGCACCTTCCGAGTATTTACAAATATTAGGATTTATTGTCATCTTATGGCTGAGTAATATTCAACTGTGAATATGTACCACAAATTCTTTACTCATTAATCTACTGATGGAAAGTTACCTGGGCTACTGTGCTTACTGCTGATAAACCCGCGGATGTATGTGCCTTTTTTAACTTGTCTGCTTCAATGGATTTATTGATATGTGTTTATTATTGAGTTGTTTGTTCACCGTTAATCTGCAATTGTATGTGTAACGTATTTCCTAGACCCCCAGTTCCTCGTTTCACCCAAAACGCCCGTGCAGTCACTTCCATCACCATAACAATGTACTGTAGTATTGCTAGTTGTCTTCTCTGTTGGACAGCACTCCACGTGCATCCATTCCCACATTATATATGCTAACTGAAATGCTCCATTTCTTCCACACATCCTTTCCCCTCCATTTCCAACCATCCTTCTCTGTCTCTTTCCCTTTGGTAACTGTGAATCTATTCTTATGTTCTGTGACACCGCTGTTTTTCTCCTTCAGCTTTTTCTTTTTTCTAATATTCCAAAGATGAGTGACATCATTTTACTTATATATGTAGGCCAGAATAGGTTATGTTTCTAAAATTTTGCAGCTCCACACGGCTGAGCTCTGCCCAACATATGCTAGTGGAGTTTGCAGGAACAGCCTTGTTGCCTGGAGATTCCATGATGTCACAGTGCGCCTCTTTCTTAGAGACAGGATATGTAAGCTCAGATTAGCTGGTTCTCACTTCAGAGCATGCTACCCTGCACGGAGTTGGACTTTGGTAAGATGGGCGCTGACCACCTTGACAGGTTCAGCGGAAAAGGAAAAGAGATCCAAGATACTGCTTGTTTCTTTTGATTTTGGCACCAATACCACACAGTTACGTTAGCGCAATTATGGTAATTAGACAAACCCCGTTTTCAAATCCACACGTTATACAGCATAAGTGTCACTGTCCACGAGCCCCTTAATGCACTGTAGTAGCTCTACTGTTCTTTGCTGTTGTACTGCCTTCCTCGTGCCCACACACTCTCCACTTATGTGTGCTACACGTAATGCTCCATTTTACCTCTCATTCCTCCCTTTCCAGCCATTCCAATCTTTCACTTTCCCCTTGGTAACCATTAGTCCACTCTTCAGTTCATTGAACCTGCCACTGTCTTGTTCCTTGACTATTTCTCTTTTTTTCTAACTCTCCACAGTAGAGTGACATCAATTGCCACTTGACTTTCTCTTCGTGGCTTATTTCACTGAGAAAAATACCCACAAGTTCCATCCATGTTTTTGTAATTGCTAAGATTTGTCTTCTTCATATGGCTGAATAATATTCTACGTCCCATTTACTGATGAACATTTAGCTTGGCTATTGTCAATACTTCTGTGAGAAACATATGGGTGCAATTTTCGTTTTTAACATGGGCTGCTGCATTCTGTTTATATATTTATAGATTTGTTTTTTTATATTTATTCATATATTCCTTTATTAATTCTGTAATAATTAATCTAAAATTACATGAGAATCATTAATTTTACAAGACCCACACTATAACCAAGATCAACCAGTTATGTCCCTGAAGTCACTGTCCATGAGCATTGTAAGATACTGTAGATTCCATCTCCCCCAATCCTCATTAATAATGCTAATCATTATGCCTACCTTCTCCTTGCTTTCATATGTAACAACGCCACTCTCTTCCCCTTGGTAACTGTTACTCCAAACTTGTGTTCTGTGAATCTGCTGATATTTTGCTCCTTCAGTTTTATCTTGGCTCTTCGTCTCCACGCATGTGTTAAATCATTTGATACATTTCTTCTCTTCCTCACTTATTTCACTGAGCATAATATGTTCAAGCGCCATCCATGATTAGCAAATGCTAGGATTTGTTTTCTTCTGATGGCTGAGTAACGATCCTTTCTGTATATGTACCACATCTTCTATACCCATTAATCTATTGATGCCCAATTAGCTCGGTTTCTTTGAATAGTAGTCTGATTATCATAGGGTTATATATGTCTTTATTAGCTGGGCACATTCATTGGTTTTGTTGGATTCTTTAATTAATTTATTCTTTATTTACTTATTATTAAACTGTAAGTAAAAGTATAACGTGAGATTTTCTAGACTCCACCTGTCTCGAAATTCTTCCCAATGCCCCACTGCAGTCACTTCCATCAACAGAGCAATGTACTCTAGATTCACTGCCTGTCTTCACTGTTTGGTTAAGCCCTCACCACGCACAAACAAAAACATTACATGTGCTAATTATAATGCATCCTTTCCCTTCGCACTGTTATCCCTCCATTCTCCCATGTCCACCCTAGTCGTTTTTACTTTGGTAACTGGTAGTTCATTCTTGATCTCTGTGTGTCTGCCACTATTTTGCTCCTTCAGTTCTTTCCGGCTTCTCTATCTGCACAGATTGGTCATATCGTTTGATACTTGTCCTCCTATCTTATTTCATTGAACATAAAACCCCGCTCTTTCATCTATGTTGTCACAAATGGGAGGATTTGTTTTCTTCTTATGGGTGAAAGGCAATTAATTGTTTATAAATACCACTTCTTCTGTATCCATTCAACTTCTGATGGAGACGGACCCGCTACTGTGAATAGTGCTGCGATAAACAAGGGGGTGCACATACCTTTTTTAAATTGGGCTACTGCATTATATCTACTTATCTATACTACTTACATTTCCTCTATGTATCTATCACCTATCATCTTACATTCTACCTTCCTGCTATCTCTCATCTATCATAGTCATCATTTATCCCTATCATCTATCATCTTTCTGCAACTATGATCTTCAATACGTTCTATGTGTATCTATCTTTTATTTCTCATGAATACACAACTACATGAGTAATATTGTTTACTACAACTTCCATCAACAATATATCCCCAGATATCCCATTGCGTTCACTATCCTCCAGTGCAGTAAAATAATGTAGAATCACTAGTCTTCTCTGTGACGTGCAGTCCTCCACGTTCCCCAGCCCAACACTATCTACACTTATTCTAATTCACCATTTCTAACCCCCAGTCCTTCTTGTCCCTCCACTTTAACACAATCGGCCCAGTCTCTTTCCTTTCGTAAACATTAGTCCATTCTTCTCTTCAGCGTGGCTTCTACAGTTTTGATTTCTTCATTTTATTTCTTTTTTTAATACTCTGCTTGTTAGTGAAATCATTTGACAATTTTCTCACTCTCCACCGCTTATTTCACTGAGCGTAATCCTCTGTATCTCCATCCATGTTGTTGTAAATGGCAGGGTTTGTTTTAGTCATATATCTGAATAATATCCCACTCTTCATTTGCTGATGGATACTTAGCATCACTATTGTTATCATTGTGGTAAATAATATAGGTGTGCACACGTCTCCTTTAAACTGGCTGCTGCTTTCTCTGTTACTCTGCATTTATTTTATGCATTCGTTCATTTAATTATATCTCATTATTCTACAAGTACATGAATAAAATTATGCGTGCTAGGACCGGCCCATCACAAAGAACTCCAGGATTCTCATTTGCAGTCACACTCCGTAAGCATAGTAAGATACTGTAGAATCACTACATGTCTTCCGTGTTTTGTACAGGCATCCCCACAATGCCCATCTGCAGTATTCATGGAAATCATATAGCACGCTTTCTTTACCCCTACTTCCACCATCCATTCTCTCCTGTCCATCTCGGATCCTTTCCCTTTGGAATCTCTTAGTCCAATTTTCATTTCTGTGAATCGGATGATGTTTTGCTCCTTCAGTTTTTCTTTTTCCAACATCTCCACAGATGGCTCAAGTCACTTGACCCTTGCCTTTCTCCACCTCTTATGTCATGAGTATATTGCCCTCCTGCACCTTCCGAGTTTTTACAAATATTAGGATTTATTGTCATCTTATGGCTGAGTAATATTCAACTGAGAATATGTACCACAAATTCTTTACTCATTAATCTACTGATGGAAAGTTACCTGGGCTACTGTGCTTACTGCTGATAAACCCGCGGATGTATGTGCCTTTTTTAACTTGTCTGCTTCAATGGATTTATTGATATGTGTTTATTATTGAGTTGTTTGTTCACCGTTAATCTGCAATTGTATGTGTAACGTATTTCCTAGACCCCCAGTTCCTCGTTTCACCCAAAACGCCCGTGCAGTCACTTCCATCACCATAACAATGTACTGTAGTATTGCTAGTTGTCTTCTCTGTTGGACAGCACTCCACGTGCATCCATTCCCACATTATATATGCTAACTGAAATGCTCCATTTCTTCCACACATCCTTTCCCCTCCATTTCCAACCATCCTTCTCTGTCTCTTTCCCTTTGGTAACTGTGAATCTATTCTTATGTTCTGTGACACCGCTGTTTTTCTCCTTCAGCTTTTTCTTTTTTCTAATATTCCAAAGATGAGTGACATCATTTTACTTATATATGTAGGCCAGAATAGGTTATGTTTCTAAGATGTTGCAGCTCCACACGGCTGAGCTCTGCCCAACATATGCTAGTGGAGTTTGCAGGAACAGCCTTGTTGCCTGGAGATTCCATGATGTCACAGTGCGCCTCTTTCTTAGAGACAGGATATGTAAGCTCAGATTAGCTGGTTCTCACTTCAGAGCATGCTACCCTGCACGGAGTTGGACTTTGGTAAGATGGGCGCTGACCACCTTGACAGGTTCAGCGGAAAAGGAAAAGAGATCCAAGATACTGCTTGTTTCTTTTGATTTTGGCACCAATACCACACAGTTACGTTAGCGCAATTATGGTAATTAGACAAACCCCGTTTTCAAATCCACACGTTATACAGCATAAGTGTCACTGTCCACGAGCCCCTTAATGCACTGTAGTAGCTCTACTGTTCTTTGCTGTTGTACTGCCTTCCTCGTGCCCACACACTCTCCACTTATGTGTGCTACACGTAATGCTCCATTTTACCTCTCATTCCTCCCTTTCCAGCCATTCCCCTCTTTCACTTTCCCCTTGGTAACCATTAGTCCACTCTTCAGTTCATTGAACCTGCCACTGTCTTGTTCCTTGACTATTTCTCTTTTTTTCTAACTCTCCACAGTAGAGTGACATCAATTGCCACTTGACTTTCTCTTCGTGGCTTATTTCACTGAGAACAATACCCACAAGTTCCATCCATGTTTTTGTAATTGCTAAGATTTGTTTTCTTCATATGGCTGAATAATATTCTACGTCCCATTTACTGATGAACATTTAGCTTGGCTATTGTCAATACTTCTGTGAGAAACATATGGGTGCAATTTTCGTTTTTAACATGGGCTGCTGCATTCTGTTTATATATTTATAGATTTGTTTTTTTATATTTATTCATATATTCCTTTATTAATTCTGTAATAATTAATCTAAAATTACATGAGAATCATTAATTTTACAAGACCCACACTATAACCAAGATCAACCAGTTATGTCCCTGAAGTCACTGTCCATGAGCATTGTAAGATACTGTAGATTCCATCTCCCCCAATCCACATTAATAATGCTAATCATTATGCCTACCTTCTCCTTGCTTTCATATGTAACAACGCCACTCTCTTCCCCTTGGTAACTGTTACTCCAAACTTGTGTTCTGTGAATCTGCTGATATTTTGCTCCTTCAGTTTTATCTTGGCTCTTCGTCTCCACGCATGTGTTAAATCATTTGATACATTTCTTCTCTTCCTCACTTATTTCACTGAGCATAATATGTTCTAGCGCCATCCATGATGTAGCAAATGCTAGGATTTGTTTTCTTCTGATGGCTGAGTAACGATCCTTTCTGTATATGTACCACATCTTCTATACCCATTAATCTATTGATGCCCAATTAGCTCGGTTTCTTTGAATAGTAGTCTGATTATCATAGGGTTATATATGTCTTTATTAGCTGGGCACATTCATTGGTTTTATTGGATTCTTTAATTAATTTATTCTTTATTTACTTATTATTAAACTGTAAGTAAAAGTATAACGTGAGATTTTCTAGATTCCACCTGTCTCGAAATTCTTCCCAACGCCCCACTGCAGTCACTTCCATCAACAGAGCAATGTACTCTAGATTCACTGCCTGTCTTCACTGTTTGGTTAAGCCCTCACCACGCACCCACAAAAACATTACATGTGCTAATTATAATGCATCCTTTCCCTTCCCACTGTTATCCCTCCATTCTCCCATGTCCACCCTAGTCGTTTTTTCTTTGGTAACTGGTAGTTCATTCTTGATCTCTGTGTGTCTGCCACTATTTTGCTCCTTCAGTTCTTTCCGGCTTCTCTATCTGCACAGATTGGTCATATCGTTTGATACTTGTCCTCCTATCTTATTTCATTGAACATAAAACCCCGCTCTTTCATCTATGTTGTCACAAATGGGAGGATTTGTTTTCTTCTTATGGGTGAAAGGCAATTAATTGTTTATAAATACCACTTCTTCTGTATCCATTCAACTTCTGATGGAGACGGACCCGCTACTGTGAATAGTGCTGCGATAAACAAGGGGGTGCACATACCTTTTTTAAATTGGGCTACTGCATTATATCTACTTATCTATACTACTTACATTTCCTCTATGTATCTATCACCTATCATCTGACAATCTACCTTCTTGCTATCTCTCATCTATCATAGTCATCATTTATCCCTATCATCTATCATCTTTCTGCAACTATGATCTTCAATACGTTCTATGTGTATCTATCTTTTATTTCTCATGAATACACAACTACATGAGTAATATTGTTTACTACAACTTCCATCAACAATATATCCCCAGATATCCCATTGCGTTCACTATCCTCCAGTGCAGTAAAATAATGTAGAATCACTAGTCTTCTCTGTGACGTGCAGTCCTCCACGTTCCCCAGCCCAACACTATCTACACTTATTCTAATTCACCATTTCTAACCCCCAGTCCTTCTTGTCCCTCCACTTTAACACAATCGGCCCAGTCTCTTTCCTTTCGTAAACATTAGTCCATTCTTCTCTTCAGCGTGGCTTCTACAGTTTTGATTTCTTCATTTTATTTCTTTTTTTAATACTCTGCTTGTTAGTGAAATCATTTGACAATTTTCTCACTCTCCACCGCTTATTTCACTGAGCGTAATCCTCTGTATCTCCATCCATGTTGTTGTAAATGGCAGGGTTTGTTTTAGTCATATATCTGAATAATATCCCACTCTTCATTTGCTGATGGATACTTAGCATCACTATTGTTTTCATTGTGGTAAATAATATAGGTGTGCACACGTCTCCTTTAAACTGGCTGCTGCTTTCTCTGTTACTCTGCATTTATTTTATGCATTCGTTCATTTAATTATATCTCATTATTCTACAAGTACATGAATAAAATTATGCGTGCTAGGACCGGCCCATCACAAAGAACTCCAGGATTCTCATTTGCAGTCACACTCCGTAAGCATAGTAAGATACTGTAGAATCACTACATGTCTTCCGTGTTTTGTACAGTCATCCCCACAATGCCCATCTGCAGTATTCATGGAAATCATATAGCACGCTTTCTTTACCCCTACTTCCACCATCCATTCTCTCCTGTCCATCTCGGATCCTTTCCCTTTGGAATCTCTTAGTCCAATTTTCATTTCTGTGAATCGGATGATGTTTTGCTCCTTCAGTTTTTCTTTTTCCAACATCTCCACAGATGGCTCAAGTCACTTGACCCTTGCCTTTCTCCACCTCTTATGTCATGAGTATATTGCCCTCCTGCACCTTCCGAGTTTTTACAAATATTAGGATTTATTGTCATCTTATGGCTGAGTAATATTCAACTGAGAATATGTACCACAAATTCTTTACTCATTAATCTACTGATGGAAAGTTACCTGGGCTACTGTGCTTACTGCTGATAAACCCGCGGATGTATGTGCCTTTTTTAACTTGTCTGCTTCAATGGATTTATTGATATGTGTTTATTATTGAGTTGTTTGTTCACCGTTAATCTGCAATTGTATGTGTAACGTATTTCCTAGACCCCCAGTTCCTCGTTTCACCCAAAACGCCCGTGCAGTCACTTCCATCACCATAACAATGTACTGTAGTATTGCTAGTTGTCTTCTCTGTTGGACAGCACTCCACGTGCATCCATTCCCACATTATATATGCTAACTGAAATGCTCCATTTCTTCCACACATCCTTTCCCCTCCATTTCCAACCATCCTTCTCTGTCTCTTTCCCTTTGGTAACTGTGAATCTATTCTTATGTTCTGTGACACCGCTGTTTTTCTCCTTCAGCTTTTTCTTTTTTCTAATATTCCAAAGATGAGTGACATCATTTTACTTATATATGTAGGCCAGAATAGGTTATGTTTCTAAGATGTTGCAGCTCCACACGGCTGAGCTCTGCCCAACATATGCTAGTGGAGTTTGCAGGAACAGCCTTGTTGCCTGGAGATTCCATGATGTCACAGTGCGCCTCTTTCATAGAGACAGGATATGTAAGCTCAGATTAGCTGGTTCTCACTTCAGAGCATGCTACCCTGCACGGAGTTGGACTTTGGTAAGATGGGCGCTGACCACCTTGACAGGTTCAGCGGAAAAGGAAAAGAGATCCAAGATACTGCTTGTTTCTTTTGATTTTGGCACCAATACCACACAGTTACGTTAGCGCAATTATGGTAATTAGACAAACCCCGTTTTCAAATCCACACGTTATACAGCATAAGTGTCACTGTCCACGAGCCCCTTAATGCACTGTAGTAGCTCTACTGTTCTTTGCTGTTGTACTGCCTTCCTCGTGCCCACACACTCTCCACTTATGTGTGCTACACGTAATGCTCCATTTTACCTCTCATTCCTCCCTTTCCAGCCATTCCCCTCTTTCACTTTCCCCTTGGTAACCATTAGTCCACTCTTCAGTTCATTGAACCTGCCACTGTCTTGTTCCTTGACTATTTCTCTTTTTTTCTAACTCTCCACAGTAGAGTGACATCAATTGCCACTTGACTTTCTCTTCGTGGCTTATTTCACTGAGAAAAATACCCACAAGTTCCATCCATGTTTTTGTAATTGCTAAGATTTGTCTTCTTCATATGGCTGAATAATATTCTACGTCCCATTTACTGATGAACATTTAGCTTGGCTATTGTCAATACTTCTGTGAGAAACATATGGGTGCAATTTTCGTTTTTAACATGGGCTGCTGCATTCTGTTTATATATTTATAGATTTGTTTTTTTATATTTATTCATATATTCCTTTATTAATTCTGTAATAATTAATCTAAAATTACATGAGAATCATTAATTTTACAAGACCCACACTATAACCAAGATCAACCAGTTATGTCCCTGAAGTCACTGTCCATGAGCATTGTAAGATACTGTAGATTCCATCTCCCCCAATCCACATTAATAATGCTAATCATTATGCCTACCTTCTCCTTGCTTTCATATGTAACAACGCCACTCTCTTCCCCTTGGTAACTGTTACTCCAAACTTGTGTTCTGTGAATCTGCTGATATTTTGCTCCTTCAGTTTTATCTTGGCTCTTCGTCTCCACGCATGTGTTAAATCATTTGATACATTTCTTCTCTTCCTCACTTATTTCACTGAGCATAATATGTTCTAGCGCCATCCATGATGTAGCAAATGCTAGGATTTGTTTTCTTCTGATGGCTGAGTAACGATCCTTTCTGTATATGTACCACATCTTCTATACCCATTAATCTATTGATGCCCAATTAGCTCGGTTTCTTTGAATAGTAGTCTGATTATCATAGGGTTATATATGTCTTTATTAGCTGGGCACATTCATTGGTTTTATTGGATTCTTTAATTAATTTATTCTTTATTTACTTATTATTAAACTGTAAGTAAAAGTATAACGTGAGATTTTCTAGACTCCACCTGTCTCGAAATTCTTCCCAACGCCCCACTGCAGTCACTTCCATCAACAGAGCAATGTACTCTAGATTCACTGCCTGTCTTCACTGTTTGGTTAAGCCCTCACCACGCACCCACAAAAACATTACATGTGCTAATTATAATGCATCCTTTCCCTTCCCACTGTTATCCCTCCATTCTCCCATGTCCACCCTAGTCGTTTTTTCTTTGGTAACTTGTAGTTCATTCTTGATCTCTGTGTGTCTGCCACTATTTTGCTCCTTCAGTTCTTTCCGGCTTCTCTATCTGCACAGATTGGTCATATCGTTTGATACTTGTCCTCCTATCTTATTTCATTGAACATAAAACCCCGCTCTTTCATCTATGTTGTCACCAATGGGAGGATTTGTTTTCTTCTTATGGGTGAAAGGCAATTAATTGTTTATAAATACCACTTCTTCTGTATCCATTCAACTTCTGATGGAGACGGACCCGCTACTGTGAATAGTGCTGCGATAAACAAGGGGGTGCACATACCTTTTTTAAATTGGGCTACTGCATTATATCTACTTATCTATACTACTTACATTTCCTCTATGTATCCATCACCTATCATCTGACAATCTACCTTCTTGCTATCTCTCATCTATCATAGTCATCATTTATCTCTATCATCTATCATCTTTCTGCAACTATGATCTTCAATACGTTCTATGTGTATCTATCTTTTATTTCTCATGAATACACAACTACATGAGTAATATTGTTTACTACAACTTCCATCAACAATATATCCCCAGATATCCCATTGCGTTCACTATCCTCCAGTGCAGTAAAATAATGTAGAATCACTAGTCTTCTCTGTGACGTGCAGTCCTCCACGTTCCCCAGCCCAACACTATCTACACTTATTCTAATTCACCATTTCTAACCCCCAGTCCTTCTTGTCCCTCCACTTTAACACCATCGGCCCAGTCTCTTTCCTTTCGTAAACATTAGTCCATTCTTCTCTTCAGCGTGGCTTCTACAGTTTTGATTTCTTCATTTTATTTCTTTTTTTAATACTCTGCTTGTTAGTGAAATCATTTGACAATTTTCTCACTCTCCACCGCTTATTTCACTGAGCGTAATCCTCTGTATCTCCATCCATGTTGTTGTAAATGGCAGGGTTTGTTTTAGTCATATATCTGAATAATATCCCACTCTTCATTTGCTGATGGATACTTAGCATCACTATTGTTATCAATGTGGTAAATAATATAGGTGTGCACACGTCTCCTTTAAACTGGCTGCTGCTTTCTCTGTTACTCTGCATTTATTTTATGCATTCGTTCATTTAATTATATCTCATTATTCTACAAGTACATGAATAAAATTATGCGTGCTAGGACCGGCCCATCACAAAGAACTCCAGGATTCTCATTTGCAGTCACACTCCGTAAGCATAGTAAGATACTGTAGAATCACTACATGTCTTCCGTGTTTTGTACAGGCATCCCCACAATGCCCATCTGCAGTATTCATGGAAATCATATAGCACGCTTTCTTTACCCCTACTTCCACCATCCATTCTCTCCTGTCCATCTCGGATCCTTTCCCTTTGGAATCTCTTAGTCCAATTTTCATTTCTGTGAATCGGATGATGTTTTGCTCCTTCAGTTTTTCTTTTTCCAACATCTCCACAGATGGCTCAAGTCACTTGACCCTTGCCTTTCTCCACCTCTTATGTCATGAGTATATTGCCCTCCTGCACCTTCCGAGTTTTTACAAATATTAGGATTTATTGTCATCTTATGGCTGAGTAATATTCAACTGAGAATATGTACCACAAATTCTTTACTCATTAATCTACTGATGGAAAGTTACCTGGGCTACTGTGCTTACTGCTGATAAACCCGCGGATGTATGTGCCTTTTTTAACTTGTCTGCTTCAATGGATTTATTCATATGTGTTTATTATTGAGTTGTTTGTTCACCGTTAATCTGCAATTGTATGTGTAACGTATTTCCTAGACCCCCAGTTCCTCGTTTCACCCAAAACGCCCGTGCAGTCACTTCCATCACCATAACAATGTACTGTAGTATTGCTAGTTGTCTTCTCTGTTGGACAGCACTCCACGTGCATCCATTCCCACATTATATATGCTAACTGAAATGCTCCATTTCTTCCACACATCCTTTCCCCTCCATTTCCAACCATCCTTCTCTGTCTCTTTCCCTTTGGTAACTGTGAATCTATTCTTATGTTCTGTGACACCGCTGTTTTTCTCCTTCAGCTTTTTCTTTTTTCTAATATTCCAAAGATGAGTGACATCATTTTACTTATATATGTAGGCCAGAATAGGTTATGTTTCTAAGATGTTGCAGCTCCACACGGCTGAGCTCTGCCCAACATATGCTAGTGGAGTTTGCAGGAACAGCCTTGTTGCCTGGAGATTCCATGATGTCACAGTGCGCCTCTTTCATAGAGACAGGATATGTAAGCTCAGATTAGCTGGTTCTCACTTCAGAGCATGCTACCCTGCACGGAGTTGGACTTTGGTAAGATGGGCGCTGACCACCTTGACAGGTTCAGCGGAAAAGGAAAAGAGATCCAAGATACTGCTTGTTTCTTTTGATTTTGGCACCAATACCACACAGTTACGTTAGCGCAATTATGGTAATTAGACAAACCCCGTTTTCAAATCCACACGTTATACAGCATAAGTGTCACTGTCCACGAGCCCCTTAATGCACTGTAGTAGCTCTACTGTTCTTTGCTGTTGTACTGCCTTCCTCGTGCCCACACACTCTCCACTTATGTGTGCTACACGTAATGCTCCATTTTACCTCTCATTCCTCCCTTTCCAGCCATTCCCCTCTTTCACTTTCCCCTTGGTAACCATTAGTCCACTCTTCAGTTCATTGAACCTGCCACTGTCTTGTTCCTTGACTATTTCTCTTTTTTTCTAACTCTCCACAGTAGAGTGACATCAATTGCCACTTGACTTTCTCTTCGTGGCTTATTTCACTGAGAAAAATACCCACAAGTTCCATCCATGTTTTTGTAATTGCTAAGATTTGTCTTCTTCATATGGCTGAATAATATTCTACGTCCCATTTACTGATGAACATTTAGCTTGGCTATTGTCAATACTTCTGTGAGAAACATATGGGTGCAATTTTCGTTTTTAACATGGGCTGCTGCATTCTGTTTATATATTTATAGATTTGTTTTTTTATATTTATTCATATATTCCTTTATTAATTCTGTAATAATTAATCTAAAATTACATGAGAATCATTAATTTTACAAGACCCACACTATAACCAAGATCAACCAGTTATGTCCCTGAAGTCACTGTCCATGAGCATTGTAAGATACTGTAGATTCCATCTCCCCCAATCCACATTAATAATGCTAATCATTATGCCTACCTTCTCCTTGCTTTCATATGTAACAACGCCACTCTCTTCCCCTTGGTAACTGTTACTCCAAACTTGTGTTCTGTGAATCTGCTGATATTTTGCTCCTTCAGTTTTATCTTGGCTCTTCGTCTCCACGCATGTGTTAAATCATTTGATACATTTCTTCTCTTCCTCACTTATTTCACTGAGCATAATATGTTCTAGCGCCATCCATGATGTAGCAAATGCTAGGATTTGTTTTCTTCTGATGGCTGAGTAACGATCCTTTCTGTATATGTACCACATCTTCTATACCCATTAATCTATTGATGCCCAATTAGCTCGGTTTCTTTGAATAGTAGTCTGATTATCATAGGGTTATATATGTCTTTATTAGCTGGGCACATTCATTGGTTTTATTGGATTTTTTAATTAATTTATTCTTTATTTACTTATTATTAAACTGTAAGTAAAAGTATAACGTGAGATTTTCTAGACTCCACCTGTCTCGAAATTCTTCCCAACGCCCCACTGCAGTCACTTCCATCAACAGAGCAATGTACTCTAGATTCACTGCCTGTCTTCACTGTTTGGTTAAGCCCTCACCACGCACCCACAAAAACATTACATGTGCTAATTATAATGCATCCTTTCCCTTCCCACTGTTATCCCTCCATTCTCCCATGTCCACCCTAGTCGTTTTTTCTTTGGTAACTGGTAGTTCATTCTTGATCTCTGTGTGTCTGCCACTATTTTGCTCCTTCAGTTCTTTCCGGCTTCTCTATCTGCACAGATTGGTCATATCGTTTGATACTTGTCCTCCTATCTTATTTCATTGAACATAAAACCCCGCTCTTTCATCTATGTTGTCACCAATGGGAGGATTTGTTTTCTTCTTATGGGTGAAAGGCAATTAATTGTTTATAAATACCACTTCTTCTGTATCCATTCAACTTCTGATGGAGACGGACCCGCTACTGTGAATAGTGCTGCGATAAACAAGGGGGTGCACATACCTTTTTTAAATTGGGCTACTGCATTATATCTACTTATCTATACTACTTACATTTCCTCTATGTATCCATCACCTATCATCTGACAATCTACCTTCTTGCTATCTCTCATCTATCATAGTCATCATTTATCTCTATCATCTATCATCTTTCTGCAACTATGATCTTCAATACGTTCTATGTGTATCTATCTTTTATTTCTCATGAATACACAACTACATGAGTAATATTGTTTACTACAACTTCCATCAACAATATATCCCCAGATATCCCATTGCGTTCACTATCCTCCAGTGCAGTAAAATAATGTAGAATCACTAGTCTTCTCTGTGACGTGCAGTCCTCCACGTTCCCCAGCCCAACACTATCTACACTTATTCTAATTCACCATTTCTAACCCCCAGTCCTTCTTGTCCCTCCACTTTAACACCATCGGCCCAGTCTCTTTCCTTTCGTAAACATTAGTCCATTCTTCTCTTCAGCGTGGCTTCTACAGTTTTGATTTCTTCATTTTATTTCTTTTTTTAATACTCTGCTTGTTAGTGAAATCATTTGACAATTTTCTCACTCTCCACCGCTTATTTCACTGAGCGTAATCCTCTGTATCTCCATCCATGTTGTTGTAAATGGCAGGGTTTGTTTTAGTCATATATCTGAATAATATCCCACTCTTCATTTGCTGATGGATACTTAGCATCACTATTGTTATCATTGTGGTAAATAATATAGGTGTGCACACGTCTCCTTTAAACTGGCTGCTGCTTTCTCTGTTACTCTGCATTTATTTTATGCATTCGTTCATTTAATTATATCTCATTATTCTACAAGTACATGAATAAAATTATGCGTGCTAGGACCGGCCCATCACAAAGAACTCCAGGATTCTCATTTGCAGTCACACTCCGTAAGCATAGTAAGATACTGTAGAATCACTACATGTCTTCCGTGTTTTGTACAGGCATCCCCACAATGCCCATCTGCAGTATTCATGGAAATCATATAGCACGCTTTCTTTACCCCTACTTCCACCATCCATTCTCTCCTGTCCATCTCGGATCCTTTCCCTTTGGAATCTCTTAGTCCAATTTTCATTTCTGTGAATCGGATGATGTTTTTCTCCTTCAGTTTTTCTTTTTCCAACATCTCCACAGATGGCTCAAGTCACTTGACCCTTGCCTTTCTCCACCTCTTATGTCATGAGTATATTGCCCTCCTGCACCTTCCGAGTATTTACAAATATTAGGATTTATTGTCATCTTATGGCTGAGTAATATTCAACTGTGAATATGTACCACAAATTCTTTACTCATTAATCTACTGATGGAAAGTTACCTGGGCTACTGTGCTTACTGCTGATAAACCCGCGGATGTATGTGCCTTTTTTAACTTGTCTGCTTCAATGGATTTATTGATATGTGTTTATTATTGAGTTGTTTGTTCACCGTTAATCTGCAATTGTATGTGTAACGTATTTCCTAGACCCCCAGTTCCTCGTTTCACCCAAAACGCCCGTGCAGTCACTTCCATCACCATAACAATGTACTGTAGTATTGCTAGTTGTCTTCTCTGTTGGACAGCACTCCACGTGCATCCATTCCCACATTATATATGCTAACTGAAATGCTCCATTTCTTCCACACATCCTTTCCCCTCCATTTCCAACCATCCTTCTCTGTCTCTTTCCCTTTGGTAACTGTGAATCTATTCTTATGTTCTGTGACACCGCTGTTTTTCTCCTTCAGCTTTTTCTTTTTTCTAATATTCCAAAGATGAGTGACATCATTTTACTTATATATGTAGGCCAGAATAGGTTATGTTTCTAAAATTTTGCAGCTCCACACGGCTGAGCTCTGCCCAACATATGCTAGTGGAGTTTGCAGGAACAGCCTTGTGGCCTGGAGATTCCATGATGTCACAGTGCGCCTCTTTCTTAGAGACAGGATATGTAAGCTCAGATTAGCTGGTTCTCACTTCAGAGCATGCTACCCTGCACGGAGTTGGACTTTGGTAAGATGGGCGCTGACCACCTTGACAGGTTCAGCGGAAAAGGAAAAGAGATCCAAGATACTGCTTGTTTCTTTTGATTTTGGCACCAATACCACACAGTTACGTTAGCGCAATTATGGTAATTAGACAAACCCCGTTTTCAAATCCACACGTTATACAGCATAAGTGTCACTGTCCACGAGCCCCTTAATGCACTGTAGTAGCTCTACTGTTCTTTGCTGTTGTACTGCCTTCCTCGTGCCCACACACTCTCCACTTATGTGTGCTACACGTAATGCTCCATTTTACCTCTCATTCCTCCCTTTCCAGCCATTCCAATCTTTCACTTTCCCCTTGGTAACCATTAGTCCACTCTTCAGTTCATTGAACCTGCCACTGTCTTGTTCCTTGACTATTTCTCTTTTTTTCTAACTCTCCACAGTAGAGTGACATCAATTGCCACTTGACTTTCTCTTCGTGGCTTATTTCACTGAGAAAAATACCCACAAGTTCCATCCATGTTTTTGTAATTGCTAAGATTTGTCTTCTTCATATGGCTGAATAATATTCTACGTCCCATTTACTGATGAACATTTAGCTTGGCTATTGTCAATACTTCTGTGAGAAACATATGGGTGCAATTTTCGTTTTTAACATGGGCTGCTGCATTCTGTTTATATATTTATAGATTTGTTTTTTTATATTTATTCATATATTCCTTTATTAATTCTGTAATAATTAATCTAAAATTACATGAGAATCATTAATTTTACAAGACCCACACTATAACCAAGATCAACCAGTTATGTCCCTGAAGTCACTGTCCATGAGCATTGTAAGATACTGTAGATTCCATCTCCCCCAATCCACATTAATAATGCTAATCATTATGCCTACCTTCTCCTTGCTTTCATATGTAACAACGCCACTCTCTTCCCCTTGGTAACTGTTACTCCAAACTTGTGTTCTGTGAATCTGCTGATATTTTGCTCCTTCAGTTTTATCTTGGCTCTTCGTCTCCACGCATGTGTTAAATCATTTGATACATTTCTTCTCTTCCTCACTTATTTCACTGAGCATAATATGTTCTAGCGCCATCCATGATGTAGCAAATGCTAGGATTTGTTTTCTTCTGATGGCTGAGTAACGATCCTTTCTGTATATGTACCACATCTTCTATACCCATTAATCTATTGATGCCCAATTAGCTCGGTTTCTTTGAATAGTAGTCTGATTATCATAGGGTTATATATGTCTTTATTAGCTGGGCACATTCATTGGTTTTATTGGATTCTTTAATTAATTTATTCTTTATTTACTTATTATTAAACTGTAAGTAAAAGTATAACGTGAGATTTTCTAGACTCCACCTGTCTCGATATTCTTCCCAATGCCCCACTGCAGTCACTTCCATCAACAGAGCAATGTACTCTAGATTCACTGCCTGTCTTCACTGTTTGGTTAAGCCCTCACCACGCACCCACAAAAACATTACATGTGCTAATTATAATGCATCCTTTCCCTTCGCACTGTTATCCCTCCATTCTCCCATGTCCACCCTAGTCGTTTTTTCTTTGGTAACTGGTAGTTCATTCTTGATCTCTGTGTGTCTGCCACTATTTTGCTCCTTCAGTTCTTTCCGGCTTCTCTATCTGCACAGATTGGTCATATCGTTTGATACTTGTCCTCCTATCTTATTTCATTGAACATAAAACCCCGCTCTTTCATCTATGTTGTCACAAATGGGAGGATTTGTTTTCTTCTTATGGGTGAAAGGCAATTAATTGTTTATAAATACCACTTCTTCTGTATCCATTCAACTTCTGATGGAGACGGACCCGCTACTGTGAATAGTGCTGCGATAAACAAGGGGGTGCACATACCTTTTTTAAATTGGGCTACTGCATTATATCTACTTATCTATACTACTTACATTTCCTCTATGTATCTATCAATTATCATCTGACAATCTACCTTCTTGCTATCTCTCATCTATCATAGTCATCATTTATCTCTATCATCTATCATCTTTCTGCAACTATGATCTTCAATACGTTCTATGTGTATCTATCTTTTATTTCTCATGAATACACAACTACATGAGTAATATTGTTTACTACAACTTCCATCAACAATATATCCCCAGATATCCCATTGCGTTCACTATCCTCCAGTGCAGTAAAATAATGTAGAATCACTAGTCTTCTCTGTGACGTGCAGTCCTCCACGTTCCCCAGCCCAACACTATCTACACTTATTCTAATTCACCATTTCTAACCCCCAGTCCTTCTTGTCCCTCCACTTTAACACAATCGGCCCAGTCTCTTTCCTTTCGTAAACATTAGTCCATTCTTCTCTTCAGCGTGGCTTCTACAGTTTTGATTTCTTCATTTTATTTCTTTTTTTAATACTCTGCTTGTTAGTGAAATCATTTGACAATTTTCTCACTCTCCACCGCTTATTTCACTGAGCGTAATCCTCTGTATCTCCATCCATGTTGTTGTAAATGGCAGGGTTTGTTTTAGTCATATATCTGAATAATATCCCACTCTTCATTTGCTGATGGATACTTAGCATCACTATTGTTATCATTGTGGTAAATAATATAGGTGTGCACACGTCTCCTTTAAACTGGCTGCAGCTTTCTCTGTTACTCTGCATTTATTTTATGCATTCGTTCATTTAATTATATCTCATTATTCTACAAGTACATGAATAAAATTATGCGTGCTAGGACAGGCCCATCACAAAGAACTCCAGGATTCTCATTTGCAGTCACACTCCGTAAGCATAGTAAGATACTGTAGAATCACTACATGTCTTCCGTGTTTTGTACAGGCATCCCCACAATGCCCATCTGCAGTATTCATGGAAATCATATAGCACGCTTTCTTTACCCCTACTTCCACCATCCATTCTCTCCTGTCCATCTCGGATCCTTTCCCTTTGGAATCTCTTAGTCCAATTTTCATTTCTGTGAATCGGATGATGTTTTGCTCCTTCAGTTTTTCTTTTTCCAACATCTCCACAGATGGCTCAAGTCACTTGACCCTTGCCTTTCTCCACCTCTTATGTCATGAGTATATTGCCCTCCTGCACCTTCCGAGTTTTTACAAATATTAGGATTTATTGTCATCTTATGGCTGAGTAATATTCAACTGAGAATATGTACCACAAATTCTTTACTCATTAATCTACTGATGGAAAGTTACCTGGGCTACTGTGCTTACTGCTGATAAACCCGCGGATGTATGTGCCTTTTTTAACTTGTCTGCTTCAATGGATTTATTGATATGTGTTTATTATTGAGTTGTTTGTTCACCGTTAATCTGCAATTGTATGTGTAACGTATTTCCTAGACCCCCAGTTCCTCGTTTCACCCAAAACGCCCGTGCAGTCACTTCCATCACCATAACAATGTACTGTAGTATTGCTAGTTGTCTTCTCTGTTGGACAGCACTCCACGTGCATCCATTCCCACATTATATATGCTAACTGAAATGCTCCATTTCTTCCACACATCCTTTCCCCTCCATTTCCAACCATCCTTCTCTGTCTCTTTCCCTTTGGTAACTGTGAATCTATTCTTATGTTCTGTGACACCGCTGTTTTTCTCCTTCAGCTTTTTCTTTTTTCTAATATTCCAAAGATGAGTGACATCATTTTACTTATATATGTAGGCCAGAATAGGTTATGTTTCTAAGATGTTGCAGCTCCACACGGCTGAGCTCTGCCCAACATATGCTAGTGGAGTTTGCAGGAACAGCCTTGTTGCCTGGAGATTCCATGATGTCACAGTGCGCCTCTTTCATAGAGACAGGATATGTAAGCTCAGATTAGCTGGTTCTCACTTCAGAGCATGCTACCCTGCACGGAGTTGGACTTTGGTAAGATGGGCGCTGACCACCTTGACAGGTTCAGCGGAAAAGGAAAAGAGATCCAAGATACTGCTTGTTTCTTTTGATTTTGGCACCAATACCACACAGTTACGTTAGCGCAATTATGGTAATTAGACAAACCCCGTTTTCAAATCCACACGTTATACAGCATAAGTGTCACTGTCCACGAGCCCCTTAATGCACTGTAGTAGCTCTACTGTTCTTTGCTGTTGTACTGCCTTCCTCGTGCCCACACACTCTCCACTTATGTGTGCTACACGTAATGCTCCATTTTACCTCTCATTCCTCCCTTTCCAGCCATTCCCCTCTTTCACTTTCCCCTTGGTAACCATTAGTCCACTCTTCAGTTCATTGAACCTGCCACTGTCTTGTTCCTTGACTATTTCTCTTTTTTTCTAACTCTCCACAGTAGAGTGACATCAATTGCCACTTGACTTTCTCTTCGTGGCTTATTTCACTGAGAAAAATACCCACAAGTTCCATCCATGTTTTTGTAATTGCTAAGATTTGTCTTCTTCATATGGCTGAATAATATTCTACGTCCCATTTACTGATGAACATTTAGCTTGGCTATTGTCAATACTTCTGTGAGAAACATATGGGTGCAATTTTCGTTTTTAACATGGGCTGCTGCATTCTGTTTATATATTTATAGATTTGTTTTTTTATATTTATTCATATATTCCTTTATTAATTCTGTAATAATTAATCTAAAATTACATGAGAATCATTAATTTTACAAGACCCACACTATAACCAAGATCAACCAGTTATGTCCCTGAAGTCACTGTCCATGAGCATTGTAAGATACTGTAGATTCCATCTCCCCCAATCCACATTAATAATGCTAATCATTATGCCTACCTTCTCCTTGCTTTCATATGTAACAACGCCACTCTCTTCCCCTTGGTAACTGTTACTCCAAACTTGTGTTCTGTGAATCTGCTGATATTTTGCTCCTTCAGTTTTATCTTGGCTCTTCGTCTCCACGCATGTGTTAAATCATTTGATACATTTCTTCTCTTCCTCACTTATTTCACTGAGCATAATATGTTCTAGCGCCATCCATGATGTAGCAAATGCTAGGATTTGTTTTCTTCTGATGGCTGAGTAACGATCCTTTCTGTATATGTACCACATCTTCTATACCCATTAATCTATTGATGCCCAATTAGCTCGGTTTCTTTGAATAGTAGTCTGATTATCATAGGGTTATATATGTCTTTATTAGCTGGGCACATTCATTGGTTTTATTGGATTCTTTAATTAATTTATTCTTTATTTACTTATTATTAAACTGTAGGTAAAAGTATAACGTGAGATTTTCTAGACTCCACCTGTCTCGAAATTCTTCCCAATGCCCCACTGCAGTCACTTCCATCAACAGAGCAATGTACTCTAGATTCACTGCCTGTCTTCACTGTTTGGTTAAGCCCTCACCACGCACCCACAAAAACATTACATGTGCTAATTATAATGCATCCTTTCCCTTCGCACTGTTATCCCTCCATTCTCCCATGTCCACCCTA
Source organism: Manis pentadactyla (assembly GCF_030020395.1). Taxonomy (NCBI): domain Eukaryota; kingdom Metazoa; phylum Chordata; class Mammalia; order Pholidota; family Manidae; genus Manis; species Manis pentadactyla. The sequence continues at coordinate 14,209,837 of NC_080039.1, forward strand.
GTCGTTTTTTCTTTGGTAACTGGTAGTTCATTCTTGATCTCTGTGTGTCTGCCACTATTTTGCTCCTTCAGTTCTTTCCGGCTTCTCTATCTGCACAGATTGGTCATATCGTTTGATACTTGTCCTCCTATCTTATTTCATTGAACATAAAACCCCGCTCTTTCATCTATGTTGTCACAAATGGGAGGATTTGTTTTCTTCTTATGGGTGAAAGGCAATTAATTGTTTATAAATACCACTTCTTCTGTATCCATTCAACTTCTGATGGAGACGGACCCGCTACTGTGAATAGTGCTGCGATAAACAAGGGGGTGCACATACCTTTTTTAAATTGGGCTACTGCATTATATCTACTTATCTATACTACTTACATTTCCTCTATGTATCTATCACCTATCATCTGACAATCTACCTTCTTGCTATCTCTCATCTATCATAGTCATCATTTATCTCTATCATCTATCATCTTTCTGCAACTATGATCTTCAATACGTTCTATGTGTATCTATCTTTTATTTCTCATGAATACACAACTACATGAGTAATATTGTTTACTACAACTTCCATCAACAATGTATCCCCAGATATCCCATTGCGTTCACTATCCTCCAGTGCAGTAAAATAATGTAGAATCACTAGTCTTCTCTGTGACGTGCAGTCCTCCACGTTCCCCAGCCCAACACTATCTACACTTATTCTAATTCACCATTTCTAACCCCCAGTCCTTCTTGTCCCTCCACTTTAACACAATCGGCCCAGTCTCTTTCCTTTCGTAAACATTAGTCCATTCTTCTCTTCAGCGTGGCTTCTACAGTTTTGATTTCTTCATTTTATTTCTTTTTTTAATACTCTGCTTGTTAGTGAAATCATTTGACAATTTTCTCACTCTCCACCGCTTATTTCACTGAGCGTAATCCTCTGTATCTCCATCCATGTTGTTGTAAATGGCAGGGTTTGTTTTAGTCATATATCTGAATAATATCCCACTCTTCATTTGCTGATGGATACTTAGCATCGCTATTGTTATCATTGTGGTAAATAATATAGGTGTGCACACGTCTCCTTTAAACTGGCTGCTGCTTTCTCTGTTACTCTGCATTTATTTTATGCATTCGTTCATTTAATTATATCTCATTATTCTACAAGTACATGAATAAAATTATGCGTGCTAGGACCGGCCCATCACAAAGAACTCCAGGATTCTCATTTGCAGTCACACTCCGTAAGCATAGTAAGATACTGTAGAATCACTACATGTCTTCCGTGTTTTGTACAGGCATCCCCACAATGCCCATCTGCAGTATTCATGGAAATCATATAGCACGCTTTCTTTACCCCTACTTCCACCATCCATTCTCTCCTGTCCATCACGGATCCTTTCCCTTTGGAATCTCTTAGTCCAATTTTCATTTCTGTGAATCGGATGATGTTTTTCTCCTTCAGTTTTTCTTTTTCCAACATCTCCACAGATGGCTCAAGTCACTTGACCCTTGCCTTTCTCCACCTCTTATGTCATGAGTATATTGCCCTCCTGCACCTTCCGAGTATTTACAAATATTAGGATTTATTGTCATCTTATGGCTGAGTAATATTCAACTGAGAATATGTACCACAAATTCTTTACTCATTAATCTACTGATGGAAAGTTACCTGGGCTACTGTGCTTACTGCTGATAAACCCGCGGATGTATGTGCCTTTTTTAACTTGTCTGCTTCAATGGATTTATTGATATGTGTTTATTATTGAGTTGTTTGTTCACCGTTAATCTGCAATTGTATGTGTAACGTATTTCCTAGACCCCCAGTTCCTCGTTTCACCCAAAACGCCCGTGCAGTCACTTCCATCACCATAACAATGTACTGTAGTATTGCTAGTTGTCTTCTCTGTTGGACAGCACTCCACGTGCATCCATTCCCACATTATATATGCTAACTGAAATGCTCCATTTCTTCCACACATCCTTTCCCCTCCATTTCCAACCATCCTTCTCTGTCTCTTTCCCTTTGGTAACTGTGAATCTATTCTTATGTTCTGTGACACCGCTGTTTTTCTCCTTCAGCTTTTTCTTTTTTCTAATATTCCAAAGATGAGTGACATCATTTTACTTATATATGTAGGCCAGAATAGGTTATGTTTCTAAGATGTTGCAGCTCCACACGGCTGAGCTCTGCCCAACATATGCTAGTGGAGTTTGCAGGAACAGCCTTGTTGCCTGGAGATTCCATGATGTCACAGTGCGCCTCTTTCATAGAGACAGGATATGTAAGCTCAGATTAGCTGGTTCTCACTTCAGAGCATGCTACCCTGCACGGAGTTGGACTTTGGTAAGATGGGCGCTGACCACCTTGACAGGTTCAGCGGAAAAGGAAAAGAGATCCAAGATACTGCTTGTTTCTTTTGATTTTGGCACCAATACCACACAGTTACGTTAGCGCAATTATGGTAATTAGACAAACCCCGTTTTCAAATCCACACGTTATACAGCATAAGTGTCACTGTCCACGAGCCCCTTAATGCACTGTAGTAGCTCTACTGTTCTTTGCTGTTGTACTGCCTTCCTCGTGCCCACACACTCTCCACTTATGTGTGCTACACGTAATGCTCCATTTTACCTCTCATTCCTCCCTTTCCAGCCATTCCCCTCTTTCACTTTCCCCTTGGTAACCATTAGTCCACTCTTCAGTTCATTGAACCTGCCACTGTCTTGTTCCTTGACTATTTCTCTTTTTTTCTAACTCTCCACAGTAGAGTGACATCAATTGCCACTTGACTTTCTCTTCGTGGCTTATTTCACTGAGAAAAATACCCACAAGTTCCATCCATGTTTTTGTAATTGCTAAGATTTGTCTTCTTCATATGGCTGAATAATATTCTACGTCCCATTTACTGATGAACATTTAGCTTGGCTATTGTCAATACTTCTGTGAGAAACATATGGGTGCAATTTTCGTTTTTAACATGGGCTGCTGCATTCTGTTTATATATTTATAGATTTGTTTTTTTATATTTATTCATATATTCCTTTATTAATTCTGTAATAATTAATCTAAAATTACATGAGAATCATTAATTTTACAAGACCCACACTATAACCAAGATCAACCAGTTATGTCCCTGAAGTCACTGTCCATGAGCATTGTAAGATACTGTAGATTCCATCTCCCCCAATCCACATTAATAATGCTAATCATTATGCCTACCTTCTCCTTGCTTTCATATGTAACAACGCCACTCTCTTCCCCTTGGTAACTGTTACTCCAAACTTGTGTTCTGTGAATCTGCTGATATTTTGCTCCTTCAGTTTTATCTTGGCTCTTCGTCTCCACGCATGTGTTAAATCATTTGATACATTTCTTCTCTTCCTCACTTATTTCACTGAGCATAATATGTTCTAGCGCCATCCATGATGTAGCAAATGCTAGGATTTGTTTTCTTCTGATGGCTGAGTAACGATCCTTTCTGTATATGTACCACATCTTCTATACCCATTAATCTATTGATGCCCAATTAGCTCGGTTTCTTTGAATAGTAGTCTGATTATCATAGGGTTATATATGTCTTTATTAGCTGGGCACATTCATTGGTTTTATTGGATTCTTTAATTAATTTATTCTTTATTTACTTATTATTAAACTGTAGGTAAAAGTATAACGTGAGATTTTCTAGACTCCACCTGTCTCGAAATTCTTCCCAATGCCCCACTGCAGTCACTTCCATCAACAGAGCAATGTACTCTAGATTCACTGCCTGTCTTCACTGTTTGGTTAAGCCCTCACCACGCACCCACAAAAACATTACATGTGCTAATTATAATGCATCCTTTCCCTTCGCACTGTTATCCCTCCATTCTCCCATGTCCACCCTAGTCGTTTTTTCTTTGGTAACTGGTAGTTCATTCTTGATCTCTGTGTGTCTGCCACTATTTTGCTCCTTCAGTTCTTTCCGGCTTCTCTATCTGCACAGATTGGTCATATCGTTTGATACTTGTCCTCCTATCTTATTTCATTGAACATAAAACCCCGCTCTTTCATCTATGTTGTCACAAATGGGAGGATTTGTTTTCTTCTTATGGGTGAAAGGCAATTAATTGTTTATAAATACCACTTCTTCTGTATCCATTCAACTTCTGATGGAGACGGACCCGCTACTGTGAATAGTGCTGCGATAAACAAGGGGGTGCACATACCTTTTTTAAATTGGGCTACTGCATTATATCTACTTATCTATACTACTTACATTTCCTCTATGTATCTATCACCTATCATCTGACAATCTACCTTCTTGCTATCTCTCATCTATCATAGTCATCATTTATCTCTATCATCTATCATCTTTCTGCAACTATGATCTTCAATACGTTCTATGTGTATCTATCTTTTATTTCTCATGAATACACAACTACATGAGTAATATTGTTTACTACAACTTCCATCAACAATGTATCCCCAGATATCCCATTGCGTTCACTATCCTCCAGTGCAGTAAAATAATGTAGAATCACTAGTCTTCTCTGTGACGTGCAGTCCTCCACGTTCCCCAGCCCAACACTATCTACACTTATTCTAATTCACCATTTCTAACCCCCAGTCCTTCTTGTCCCTCCACTTTAACACAATCGGCCCAGTCTCTTTCCTTTCGTAAACATTAGTCCATTCTTCTCTTCAGCGTGGCTTCTACAGTTTTGATTTCTTCATTTTATTTCTTTTTTTAATACTCTGCTTGTTAGTGAAATCATTTGACAATTTTCTCACTCTCCACCGCTTATTTCACTGAGCGTAATCCTCTGTATCTCCATCCATGTTGTTGTAAATGGCAGGGTTTGTTTTAGTCATATATCTGAATAATATCCCACTCTTCATTTGCTGATGGATACTTAGCATCGCTATTGTTATCATTGTGGTAAATAATATAGGTGTGCACACGTCTCCTTTAAACTGGCTGCTGCTTTCTCTGTTACTCTGCATTTATTTTATGCATTCGTTCATTTAATTATATCTCATTATTCTACAAGTACATGAATAAAATTATGCGTGCTAGGACCGGCCCATCACAAAGAACTCCAGGATTCTCATTTGCAGTCACACTCCGTAAGCATAGTAAGATACTGTAGAATCACTACATGTCTTCCGTGTTTTGTACAGGCATCCCCACAATGCCCATCTGCAGTATTCATGGAAATCATATAGCACGCTTTCTTTACCCCTACTTCCACCATCCATTCTCTCCTGTCCATCACGGATCCTTTCCCTTTGGAATCTCTTAGTCCAATTTTCATTTCTGTGAATCGGATGATGTTTTTCTCCTTCAGTTTTTCTTTTTCCAACATCTCCACAGATGGCTCAAGTCACTTGACCCTTGCCTTTCTCCACCTCTTATGTCATGAGTATATTGCCCTCCTGCACCTTCCGAGTATTTACAAATATTAGGATTTATTGTCATCTTATGGCTGAGTAATATTCAACTGAGAATATGTACCACAAATTCTTTACTCATTAATCTACTGATGGAAAGTTACCTGGGCTACTGTGCTTACTGCTGATAAACCCGCGGATGTATGTGCCTTTTTTAACTTGTCTGCTTCAATGGATTTATTGATATGTGTTTATTATTGAGTTGTTTGTTCACCGTTAATCTGCAATTGTATGTGTAACGTATTTCCTAGACCCCCAGTTCCTCGTTTCACCCAAAACGCCCGTGCAGTCACTTCCATCACCATAACAATGTACTGTAGTATTGCTAGTTGTCTTCTCTGTTGGACAGCACTCCACGTGCATCCATTCCCACATTATATATGCTAACTGAAATGCTCCATTTCTTCCACACATCCTTTCCCCTCCATTTCCAACCATCCTTCTCTGTCTCTTTCCCTTTGGTAACTGTGAATCTATTCTTATGTTCTGTGACACCGCTGTTTTTCTCCTTCAGCTTTTTCTTTTTTCTAATATTCCAAAGATGAGTGACATCATTTTACTTATATATGTAGGCCAGAATAGGTTATGTTTCTAAGATGTTGCAGCTCCACACGGCTGAGCTCTGCCCAACATATGCTAGTGGAGTTTGCAGGAACAGCCTTGTTGCCTGGAGATTCCATGATGTCACAGTGCGCCTCTTTCATAGAGACAGGATATGTAAGCTCAGATTAGCTGGTTCTCACTTCAGAGCATGCTACCCTGCACGGAGTTGGACTTTGGTAAGATGGGCGCTGACCACCTTGACAGGTTCAGCGGATAAGGAAAAGAGATCCAAGATACTGCTTGTTTCTTTTGATTTTGGCACCAATACCACACAGTTACGTTAGCGCAATTATGGTAATTAGACAAACCCCGTTTTCAAATCCACACGTTATACAGCATAAGTGTCACTGTCCACGAGCCCCTTAATGCACTGTAGTAGCTCTACTGTTCTTTGCTGTTGTACTGCCTTCCTCGTGCCCACACACTCTCCACTTATGTGTGCTACACGTAATGCTCCATTTTACCTCTCATTCCTCCCTTTCCAGCCATTCCCCTCTTTCACTTTCCCCTTGGTAACCATTAGTCCACTCTTCAGTTCATTGAACCTGCCACTGTCTTGTTCCTTGACTATTTCTCTTTTTTTCTAACTCTCCACAGTAGAGTGACATCAATTGCCACTTGACTTTCTCTTCGTGGCTTATTTCACTGAGAAAAATACCCACAAGTTCCATCCATGTTTTTGTAATTGCTAAGATTTGTCTTCTTCATATGGCTGAATAATATTCTACGTCCCATTTACTGATGAACATTTAGCTTGGCTATTGTCAATACTTCTGTGAGAAACATATGGGTGCAATTTTCGTTTTTAACATGGGCTGCTGCATTCTGTTTATATATTTATAGATTTGTTTTTTTATATTTATTCATATATTCCTTTATTAATTCTGTAATAATTAATCTAAAATTACATGAGAATCATTAATTTTACAAGACCCACACTATAACCAAGATCAACCAGTTATGTCCCTGAAGTCACTGTCCATGAGCATTGTAAGATACTGTAGATTCCATCTCCCCCAATCCACATTAATAATGCTAATCATTATGCCTACCTTCTCCTTGCTTTCATATGTAACAACGCCACTCTCTTCCCCTTGGTAACTGTTACTCCAAACTTGTGTTCTGTGAATCTGCTGATATTTTGCTCCTTCAGTTTTATCTTGGCTCTTCGTCTCCACGCATGTGTTAAATCATTTGATACATTTCTTCTCTTCCTCACTTATTTCACTGAGCATAATATGTTCTAGCGCCATCCATGATGTAGCAAATGCTAGGATTTGTTTTCTTCTGATGGCTGAGTAACGATCCTTTCTGTATATGTACCACATCTTCTATACCCATTAATCTATTGATGCCCAATTAGCTCGGTTTCTTTGAATAGTAGTCTGATTATCATAGGGTTATATATGTCTTTATTAGCTGGGCACATTCATTGGTTTTATTGGATTCTTTAATTAATTTATTCTTTATTTACTTATTATTAAACTGTAAGTAAAAGTATAACGTGAGATTTTCTAGACTCCACCTGTCTCGAAATTCTTCCCAATGCCCCACTGCAGTCACTTCCATCAACAGAGCAATGTACTCTAGATTCACTGCCTGTCTTCACTGTTTGGTTAAGCCCTCACCACGCACCCACAAAAACATTACATGTGCTAATTATAATGCATCCTTTCCCTTCGCACTGTTATCCCTCCATTCTCCCATGTCCACCCTAGTCGTTTTTTCTTTGGTAACTGGTAGTTCATTCTTGATCTCTGTGTGTCTGCCACTATTTTGCTCCTTCAGTTCTTTCCGGCTTCTCTATCTGCACAGATTGGTCATATCGTTTGATACTTGTCCTCCTATCTTATTTCATTGAACATAAAACCCCGCTCTTTCATCTATGTTGTCACAAATGGGAGGATTTGTTTTCTTCTTATGGGTGAAAGGCAATTAATTGTTTATAAATACCACTTCTTCTGTATCCATTCAACTTCTGATGGAGACGGACCCGCTACTGTGAATAGTGCTGCGATAAACAAGGGGGTGCACATACCTTTTTTAAATTGGGCTACTGCATTATATCTACTTATCTATACTACTTACATTTCCTCTATGTATCTATCACCTATCATCTGACAATCTACCTTCTTGCTATCTCTCATCTATCATAGTCATCATTTATCTCTATCATCTATCATCTTTCTGCAACTATGATCTTCAATACGTTCTATGTGTATCTATCTTTTATTTCTCATGAATACACAACTACATGAGTAATATTGTTTACTACAACTTCCATCAACAATGTATCCCCAGATATCCCATTGCGTTCACTATCCTCCAGTGCAGTAAAATAATGTAGAATCACTAGTCTTCTCTGTGACGTGCAGTCCTCCACGTTCCCCAGCCCAACACTATCTACACTTATTCTAATTCACCATTTCTAACCCCCAGTCCTTCTTGTCCCTCCACTTTAACACAATCGGCCCAGTCTCTTTCCTTTCGTAAACATTAGTCCATTCTTCTCTTCAGCGTGGCTTCTACAGTTTTGATTTCTTCATTTCATTTCTTTTTTTAATACTCTGCTTGTTAGTGAAATCATTTGACAATTTTCTCACTCTCCACCGCTTATTTCACTGAGCGTAATCCTCTGTATCTCCATCCATGTTGTTGTAAATGGCAGGGTTTGTTTTAGTCATATATCTGAATAATATCCCACTCTTCATTTGCTGATGGATACTTAGCATCGCTATTGTTATCATTGTGGTAAATAATATAGGTGTGCACACGTCTCCTTTAAACTGGCTGCTGCTTTCTCTGTTACTCTGCATTTATTTTATGCATTCGTTCATTTAATTATATCTCATTATTCTACAAGTACATGAATAAAATTATGCGTGCTAGGACCGGCCCATCACAAAGAACTCCAGGATTCTCATTTGCAGTCACACTCCGTAAGCATAGTAAGATACTGTAGAATCACTACATGTCTTCCGTGTTTTGTACAGGCATCCCCACAATGCCCATCTGCAGTATTCATGGAAATCATATAGCACGCTTTCTTTACCCCTACTTCCACCATCCATTCTCTCCTGTCCATCTCGGATCCTTTCCCTTTGGAATCTCTTAGTCCAATTTTCATTTCTGTGAATCGGATGATGTTTTTCTCCTTCAGTTTTTCTTTTTCCAACATCTCCACAGATGGCTCAAGTCACTTGACCCTTGCCTTTCTCCACCTCTTATGTCATGAGTATATTGCCCTCCTGCACCTTCCGAGTATTTACAAATATTAGGATTTATTGTCATCTTATGGCTGAGTAATATTCAACTGAGAATATGTACCACAAATTCTTTACTCATTAATCTACTGATGGAAAGTTACCTGGGCTACTGTGCTTACTGCTGATAAACCCGCGGATGTATGTGCCTTTTTTAACTTGTCTGCTTCAATGGATTTATTGATATGTGTTTATTATTGAGTTGTTTGTTCACCGTTAATCTGCAATTGTATGTGTAACGTATTTCCTAGACCCCCAGTTCCTCGTTTCACCCAAAACGCCCGTGCAGTCACTTCCATCACCATAACAATGTACTGTAGTATTGCTAGTTGTCTTCTCTGTTGGACAGCACTCCACGTGCATCCATTCCCACATTATATATGCTAACTGAAATGCTCCATTTCTTCCACACATCCTTTCCCCTCCATTTCCAACCATCCTTCTCTGTCTCTTTCCCTTTGGTAACTGTGAATCTATTCTTATGTTCTGTGACACCGCTGTTTTTCTCCTTCAGCTTTTTCTTTTTTCTAATATTCCAAAGATGAGTGACATCATTTTACTTATATATGTAGGCCAGAATAGGTTATGTTTCTAAGATGTTGCAGCTCCACACGGCTGAGCTCTGCCCAACATATGCTAGTGGAGTTTGCAGGAACAGCCTTGTTGCCTGGAGATTCCATGATGTCACAGTGCGCCTCTTTCATAGAGACAGGATATGTAAGCTCAGATTAGCTGGTTCTCACTTCAGAGCATGCTACCCTGCACGGAGTTGGACTTTGGTAAGATGGGCGCTGACCACCTTGACAGGTTCAGCGGAAAAGGAAAAGAGATCCAAGATACTGCTTGTTTCTTTTGATTTTGGCACCAATACCACACAGTTACGTTAGCGCAATTATGGTAATTAGACAAACCCCGTTTTCAAATCCACACGTTATACAGCATAAGTGTCACTGTCCACGAGCCCCTTAATGCACTGTAGTAGCTCTACTGTTCTTTGCTGTTGTACTGCCTTCCTCGTGCCCACACACTCTCCACTTATGTGTGCTACACGTAATGCTCCATTTTACCTCTCATTCCTCCCTTTCCAGCCATTCCCCTCTTTCACTTTCCCCTTGGTAACCATTAGTCCACTCTTCAGTTCATTGAACCTGCCACTGTCTTGTTCCTTGACTATTTCTCTTTTTTTCTAACTCTCCACAGTAGAGTGACATCAATTGCCACTTGACTTTCTCTTCGTGGCTTATTTCACTGAGAAAAATACCCACAAGTTCCATCCATGTTTTTGTAATTGCTAAGATTTGTCTTCTTCATATGGCTGAATAATATTCTACGTCCCATTTACTGATGAACATTTAGCTTGGCTATTGTCAATACTTCTGTGAGAAACATATGGGTGCAATTTTCGTTTTTAACATGGGCTGCTGCATTCTGTTTATATATTTATAGATTTGTTTTTTTATATTTATTCATATATTCCTTTATTAATTCTGTAATAATTAATCTAAAATTACATGAGAATCATTAATTTTACAAGACCCACACTATAACCAAGATCAACCAGTTATGTCCCTGAAGTCACTGTCCATGAGCATTGTAAGATACTGTAGATTCCATCTCCCCCAATCCACATTAATAATGCTAATCATTATGCCTACCTTCTCCTTGCTTTCATATGTAACAACGCCACTCTCTTCCCCTTGGTAACTGTTACTCCAAACTTGTGTTCTGTGAATCTGCTGATATTTTGCTCCTTCAGTTTTATCTTGGCTCTTCGTCTCCACGCATGTGTTAAATCATTTGATACATTTCTTCTCTTCCTCACTTATTTCACTGAGCATAATATGTTCTAGCGCCATCCATGATGTAGCAAATGCTAGGATTTGTTTTCTTCTGATGGCTGAGTAACGATCCTTTCTGTATATGTACCACATCTTCTATACCCATTAATCTATTGATGCCCAATTAGCTCGGTTTCTTTGAATAGTAGTCTGATTATCATAGGGTTATATATGTCTTTATTAGCTGGGCACATTCATTGGTTTTATTGGATTCTTTAATTAATTTATTCTTTATTTACTTATTATTAAACTGTAAGTAAAAGTATAACGTGAGATTTTCTAGACTCCACCTGTCTCGAAATTCTTCCCAATGCCCCACTGCAGTCACTTCCATCAACAGAGCAATGTACTCTAGATTCACTGCCTGTCTTCACTGTTTGGTTAAGCCCTCACCACGCACCCACAAAAACATTACATGTGCTAATTATAATGCATCCTTTCCCTTCGCACTGTTATCCCTCCATTCTCCCATGTCCACCCTAGTCGTTTTTTCTTTGGTAACTGGTAGTTCATTCTTGATCTCTGTGTGTCTGCCACTATTTTGCTCCTTCAGTTCTTTCCGGCTTCTCTATCTGCACAGATTGGTCATATCGTTTGATACTTGTCCTCCTATCTTATTTCATTGAACATAAAACCCCGCTCTTTCATCTATGTTGTCACAAATGGGAGGATTTGTTTTCTTCTTATGGGTGAAAGGCAATTAATTGTTTATAAATACCACTTCTTCTGTATCCATTCAACTTCTGATGGAGACGGACCCGCTACTGTGAATAGTGCTGCGATAAACAAGGGGGTGCACATACCTTTTTTAAATTGGGCTACTGCATTATATCTACTTATCTATACTACTTACATTTCCTCTATGTATCTATCACCTATCATCTGACAATCTACCTTCTTGCTATCTCTCATCTATCATAGTCATCATTTATCTCTATCATCTATCATCTTTCTGCAACTATGATCTTCAATACGTTCTATGTGTATCTATCTTTTATTTCTCATGAATACACAACTACATGAGTAATATTGTTTACTACAACTTCCATCAACAATATATCCCCAGATATCCCATTGCGTTCACTATCCTCCAGTGCAGTAAAATAATGTAGAATCACTAGTCTTCTCTGTGACGTGCAGTCCTCCACGTTCCCCAGCCCAACACTATCTACACTTATTCTAATTCACCATTTCTAACCCCCAGTCCTTCTTGTCCCTCCACTTTAACACAATCGGCCCAGTCTCTTTCCTTTCGTAAACATTAGTCCATTCTTCTCTTCAGCGTGGCTTCTACAGTTTTGATTTCTTCATTTTATTTCTTTTTTTAATACTCTGCTTGTTAGTGAAATCATTTGACAATTTTCTCACTCTCCACCGCTTATTTCACTGAGCGTAATCCTCTGTATCTCCATCCATGTTGTTGTAAATGGCAGGGTTTGTTTTAGTCATATATCTGAATAATATCCCACTCTTCATTTGCTGATGGATACTTAGCATCACTATTGTTATCATTGTGGTAAATAATATAGGTGTGCACACGTCTCCTTTAAACTGGCTGCTGCTTTCTCTGTTACTCTGCATTTATTTTATGCATTCGTTCATTTAATTATATCTCATTATTCTACAAGTACATGAATAAAATTATGCGTGCTAGGACCGGCCCATCACAAAGAACTCCAGGATTCTCATTTGCAGTCACACTCCGTAAGCATAGTAAGATACTGTAGAATCACTACATGTCTTCCGTGTTTTGTACAGGCATCCCCACAATGCCCATCTGCAGTATTCATGGAAATCATATAGCACGCTTTCTTTACCCCTACTTCCACCATCCATTCTCTCCTGTCCATCTCGGATCCTTTCCCTTTGGAATCTCTTAGTCCAATTTTCATTTCTGTGAATCGGATGATGTTTTGCTCCTTCAGTTTTTCTTTTTCCAACATCTCCACAGATGGCTCAAGTCACTTGACCCTTGCCTTTCTCCACCTCTTATGTCATGAGTATATTGCCCTCCTGCACCTTCCGAGTTTTTACAAATATTAGGATTTATTGTCATCTTATGGCTGAGTAATATTCAACTGAGAATATGTACCACAAATTCTTTACTCATTAATCTACTGATGGAAAGTTACCTGGGCTACTGTGCTTACTGCTGATAAACCCGCGGATGTATGTGCCTTTTTTAACTTGTCTGCTTCAATGGATTTATTGATATGTGTTTATTATTGAGTTGTTTGTTCACCGTTAATCTGCAATTGTATGTGTAACGTATTTCCTAGACCCCCAGTTCCTCGTTTCACCCAAAACGCCCGTGCAGTCACTTCCATCACCATAACAATGTACTGTAGTATTGCTAGTTGTCTTCTCTGTTGGACAGCACTCCACGTGCATCCATTCCCACATTATATATGCTAACTGAAATGCTCCATTTCTTCCACACATCCTTTCCCCTCCATTTCCAACCATCCTTCTCTGTCTCTTTCCCTTTGGTAACTGTGAATCTATTCTTATGTTCTGTGACACCGCTGTTTTTCTCCTTCAGCTTTTTCTTTTTTCTAATATTCCAAAGATGAGTGACATCATTTTACTTATATATGTAGGCCAGAATAGGTTATGTTTCTAAGATGTTGCAGCTCCACACGGCTGAGCTCTGCCCAACATATGCTAGTGGAGTTTGCAGGAACAGCCTTGTTGCCTGGAGATTCCATGATGTCACAGTGCGCCTCTTTCATAGAGACAGGATATGTAAGCTCAGATTAGCTGGTTCTCACTTCAGAGCATGCTACCCTGCACGGAGTTGGACTTTGGTAAGATGGGCGCTGACCACCTTGACAGGTTCAGCGGAAAAGGAAAAGAGATCCAAGATACTGCTTGTTTCTTTTGATTTTGGCACCAATACCACACAGTTACGTTAGCGCAATTATGGTAATTAGACAAACCTCGTTTTCAAATCCACACGTTATACAGCATAAGTGTCACTGTCCACGAGCCCCTTAATGCACTGTAGTAGCTCTACTGTTCTTTGCTGTTGTACTGCCTTCCTCGTGCCCACACACTCTCCACTTATGTGTGCTACACGTAATGCTCCATTTTACCTCTCATTCCTCCCTTTCCAGCCATTCCCCTCTTTCACTTTCCCCTTGGTAACCATTAGTCCACTCTTCAGTTCATTGAACCTGCCACTGTCTTGTTCCTTGACTATTTCTCTTTTTTTCTAACTCTCCACAGTAGAGTGACATCAATTGCCACTTGACTTTCTCTTCGTGGCTTATTTCACTGAGAAAAATACCCACAAGTTCCATCCATGTTTTTGTAATTGCTAAGATTTGTCTTCTTCATATGGCTGAATAATATTCTACGTCCCATTTACTGATGAACATTTAGCTTGGCTATTGTCAATACTTCTGTGAGAAACATATGGGTGCAATTTTCGTTTTTAACATGGGCTGCTGCATTCTGTTTATATATTTATAGATTTGTTTTTTTATATTTATTCATATATTCCTTTATTAATTCTGTAATAATTAATCTAAAATTACATGAGAATCATTAATTTTACAAGACCCACACTATAACCAAGATCAACCAGTTATGTCCCTGAAGTCACTGTCCATGAGCATTGTAAGATACTGTAGATTCCATCTCCCCCAATCCACATTAATAATGCTAATCATTATGCCTACCTTCTCCTTGCTTTCATATGTAACAACGCCACTCTCTTCCCCTTGGTAACTGTTACTCCAAACTTGTGTTCTGTGAATCTGCTGATATTTTGCTCCTTCAGTTTTATCTTGGCTCTTCGTCTCCACGCATGTGTTAAATCATTTGATACATTTCTTCTCTTCCTCACTTATTTCACTGAGCATAATATGTTCTAGCGCCATCCATGATGTAGCAAATGCTAGGATTTGTTTTCTTCTGATGGCTGAGTAACGATCCTTTCTGTATATGTACCACATCTTCTATACCCATTAATCTATTGATGCCCAATTAGCTCGGTTTCTTTGAATAGTAGTCTGATTATCATAGGGTTATATATGTCTTTATTAGCTGGGCACATTCATTGGTTTTATTGGATTTTTTAATTAATTTATTCTTTATTTACTTATTATTAAACTGTAAGTAAAAGTATAACGTGAGATTTTCTAGACTCCACCTGTCTCGAAATTCTTCCCAATGCCCCACTGCAGTCACTTCCATCAACAGAGCAATGTACTCTAGATTCACTGCCTGTCTTCACTGTTTGGTTAAGCCCTCACCACGCACCCACAAAAACATTACATGTGCTAATTATAATGCATCCTTTCCCTTCGCACTGTTATCCCTCCATTCTCCCATGTCCACCCTAGTCGTTTTTTCTTTGGTAACTGGTAGTTCATTCTTGATCTCTGTGTGTCTGCCACTATTTTGCTCCTTCAGTTCTTTCCGGCTTCTCTATCTGCACAGATTGGTCATATCGTTTGATACTTGTCCTCCTATCTTATTTCATTGAACATAAAACCCCGCTCTTTCATCTATGTTGTCACAAATGGGAGGATTTGTTTTCTTCTTATGGGTGAAAGGCAATTAATTGTTTATAAATACCACTTCTTCTGTGTCCATTCAACTTCTGATGGAGACGGACCCGCTACTGTGAATAGTGCTGCGATAAACAAGGGGGTGCACATACCTTTTTTAAATTGGGCTACTGCATTATATCTACTTATCTATACTACTTACATTTCCTCTATGTATCTATCACCTATCATCTGACAATCTACCTTCTTGCTATCTCTCATCTATCATAGTCATCATTTATCTCTATCATCTATCATCTTTCTGCAACTATGATCTTCAATACGTTCTATGTGTATCTATCTTTTATTTCTCATGAATACACAACTACATGAGTAATATTGTTTACTACAACTTCCATCAACAATATATCCCCATATATCCCATTGCGTTCACTATCCTCCAGTGCAGTAAAATAATGTAGAATCACTAGTCTTCTCTGTGACGTGCAGTCCTCCACGTTCCCCAGCCCAACACTATCTACACTTATTCTAATTCACCATTTCTAACCCCCAGTCCTTCTTGTCCCTCCACTTTAACACAATCGGCCCAGTCTCTTTCCTTTCGTAAACATTAGTCCATTCTTCTCTTCAGCGTGGCTTCTACAGTTTTGATTTCTTCATTTTATTTCTTTTTTTAATACTCTGCTTGTTAGTGAAATCATTTGACAATTTTCTCACTCTCCACCGCTTATTTCACTGAGCGTAATCCTCTGTATCTCCATCCATGTTGTTGTAAATGGCAGGGTTTGTTTTAGTCATATATCTGAATAATATCCCACTCTTCATTTGCTGATGGATACTTAGCATCACTATTGTTATCATTGTGGTAAATAATATAGGTGTGCACACGTCTCCTTTAAACTGGCTGCTGCTTTCTCTGTTACTCTGCATTTATTTTATGCATTCGTTCATTTAATTATATCTCATTATTCTACAAGTACATGAATAAAATTATGCGTGCTAGGACCGGCCCATCACAAAGAACTCCAGGATTCTCATTTGCAGTCACACTCCGTAAGCATAGTAAGATACTGTAGAATCACTACATGTCTTCCGTGTTTTGTACAGGCATCCCCACAATGCCCATCTGCAGTATTCATGGAAATCATATAGCACGCTTTCTTTACCCCTACTTCCACCATCCATTCTCTCCTGTCCATCTCGGATCCTTTCCCTTTGGAATCTCTTAGTCCAATTTTCATTTCTGTGAATCGGATGATGTTTTGCTCCTTCAGTTTTTCTTTTTCCAACATCTCCACAGATGGCTCAAGTCACTTGACCCTTGCCTTTCTCCACCTCTTATGTCATGAGTATATTGCCCTCCTGCACCTTCCGAGTTTTTACAAATATTAGGATTTATTGTCATCTTATGGCTGAGTAATATTCAACTGAGAATATGTACCACAAATTCTTTACTCATTAATCTACTGATGGAAAGTTACCTGGGCTACTGTGCTTACTGCTGATAAACCCGCGGATGTATGTGCCTTTTTTAACTTGTCTGCTTCAATGGATTTATTGATATGTGTTTATTATTGAGTTGTTTGTTCACCGTTAATCTGCAATTGTATGTGTAACGAATTTCCTAGACCCCCAGTTCCTCGTTTCACCCAAAACGCCCGTGCAGTCACTTCCATCACCATAACAATGTACTGTAGTATTGCTAGTTGTCTTCTCTGTTGGACAGCACTCCACGTGCATCCATTCCCACATTATATATGCTAACTGAAATGCTCCATTTCTTCCACACATCCTTTCCCCTCCATTTCCAACCATCCTTCTCTGTCTCTTTCCCTTTGGTAACTGTGAATCTATTCTTATGTTCTGTGACACCGCTGTTTTTCTCCTTCAGCTTTTTCTTTTTTCTAATATTCCAAAGATGAGTGACATCATTTTACTTATATATGTAGGCCAGAATAGGTTATGTTTCTAAGATGTTGCAGCTCCACACGGCTGAGCTCTGCCCAACATATGCTAGTGGAGTTTGCAGGAACAGCCTTGTTGCCTGGAGATTCCATGATGTCACAGTGCGCCTCTTTCATAGAGACAGGATATGTAAGCTCAGATTAGCTGGTTCTCACTTCAGAGCATGCTACCCTGCACGGAGTTGGACTTTGGTAAGATGGGCGCTGACCACCTTGACAGGTTCAGCGGAAAAGGAAAAGAGATCCAAGATACTGCTTGTTTCTTTTGATTTTGGCACCAATACCACACAGTTACGTTAGCGCAATTATGGTAATTAGACAAACCTCGTTTTCAAATCCACACGTTATACAGCATAAGTGTCACTGTCCACGAGCCCCTTAATGCACTGTAGTAGCTCTACTGTTCTTTGCTGTTGTACTGCCTTCCTCGTGCCCACACACTCTCCACTTATGTGTGCTACACGTAATGCTCCATTTTACCTCTCATTCCTCCCTTTCCAGCCATTCCCCTCTTTCACTTTCCCCTTGGTAACCATTAGTCCACTCTTCAGTTCATTGAACCTGCCACTGTCTTGTTCCTTGACTATTTCTCTTTTTTTCTAACTCTCCACAGTAGAGTGACATCAATTGCCACTTGACTTTCTCTTCGTGGCTTATTTCACTGAGAAAAATACCCACAAGTTCCATCCATGTTTTTGTAATTGCTAAGATTTGTCTTCTTCATATGGCTGAATAATATTCTACGTCCCATTTACTGATGAACATTTAGCTTGGCTATTGTCAATACTTCTGTGAGAAACATATGGGTGCAATTTTCGTTTTTAACATGGGCTGCTGCATTCTGTTTATATATTTATAGATTTGTTTTTTTATATTTATTCATATATTCCTTTATTAATTCTGTAATAATTAATCTAAAATTACATGAGAATCATTAATTTTACAAGACCCACACTATAACCAAGATCAACCAGTTATGTCCCTGAAGTCACTGTCCATGAGCATTGTAAGATACTGTAGATTCCATCTCCTCCAATCCACATTAATAATGCTAATCATTATGCCTAATTTCTCCTTGCTTTCATATGTAACAACGCCACTCTCTTCCCCTTGGTAACTGTTACTCCAAACTTGTGTTCTGTGAATCTGCTGATATTTTGCTCCTTCAGTTTTATCTTGGCTCTTCGTCTCCACGCATGTGTTAAATCATTTGATACATTTCTTCTCTTCCTCACTTATTTCACTGAGCATAATATGTTCTAGCGCCATCCATGATGTAGCAAATGCTAGGATTTGTTTTCTTCTGATGGCTGAGTAACGATCCTTTCTGTATATGTACCACATCTTCTATACCCATTAATCTATTGATGCCCAATTAGCTCGGTTTCTTTGAATAGTAGTCTGATTATCATAGGGTTATATATGTCTTTATTAGCTGGGCACATTCATTGGTTTTATTGGATTTTTTAATTAATTTATTCTTTATTTACTTATTATTAAACTGTAAGTAAAAGTATAACGTGAGATTTTCTAGACTCCACCTGTCTCGAAATTCTTCCCAATGCCCCACTGCAGTCACTTCCATCAACAGAGCAATGTACTCTAGATTCACTGCCTGTCTTCACTGTTTGGTTAAGCCCTCACCACGCACCCACAAAAACATTACATGTGCTAATTATAATGCATCCTTTCCCTTCGCACTGTTATCCCTCCATTCTCCCATGTCCACCCTAGTCGTTTTTTCTTTGGTAACTGGTAGTTCATTCTTGATCTCTGTGTGTCTGCCACTATTTTGCTCCTTCAGTTCTTTCCGGCTTCTCTATCTGCACAGATTGGTCATATCGTTTGATACTTGTCCTCCTATCTTATTTCATTGAACATAAAACCCCGCTCTTTCATCTATGTTGTCACAAATGGGAGGATTTGTTTTCTTCTTATGGGTGAAAGGCAATTAATTGTTTATAAATACCACTTCTTCTGTGTCCATTCAACTTCTGATGGAGACGGACCCGCTACTGTGAATAGTGCTGCGATAAACAAGGGGGTGCACATACCTTTTTTAAATTGGGCTACTGCATTATATCTACTTATCTATACTACTTACATTTCCTCTATGTATCTATCACCTATCATCTGACAATCTACCTTCTTGCTATCTCTCATCTATCATAGTCATCATTTATCTCTATCATCTATCATCTTTCTGCAACTATGATCTTCAATACGTTCTATGTGTATCTATCTTTTATTTCTCATGAATACACAACTACATGAGTAATATTGTTTACTACAACTTCCATCAACAATATATCCCCATATATCCCATTGCGTTCACTATCCTCCAGTGCAGTAAAATAATGTAGAATCACTAGTCTTCTCTGTGACGTGCAGTCCTCCACGTTCCCCAGCCCAACACTATCTACACTTATTCTAATTCACCATTTCTAACCCCCAGTCCTTCTTGTCCCTCCACTTTAACACAATCGGCCCAGTCTCTTTCCTTTCGTAAACATTAGTCCATTCTTCTCTTCAGCGTGGCTTCTACAGTTTTGATTTCTTCATTTTATTTCTTTTTTTAATACTCTGCTTGTTAGTGAAATCATTTGACAATTTTCTCACTCTCCACCGCTTATTTCACTGAGCGTAATCCTCTGTATCTCCATCCATGTTGTTGTAAATGGCAGGGTTTGTTTTAGTCATATATCTGAATAATATCCCACTCTTCATTTGCTGATGGATACTTAGCATCACTATTGTTATCATTGTGGTAAATAATATAGGTGTGCACACGTCTCCTTTAAACTGGCTGCTGCTTTCTCTGTTACTCTGCATTTATTTTATGCATTCGTTCATTTAATTATATCTCATTATTCTACAAGTACATGAATAAAATTATGCGTGCTAGGACCGGCCCATCACAAAGAACTCCAGGATTCTCATTTGCAGTCACACTCCGTAAGCATAGTAAGATACTGTAGAATCACTACATGTCTTCCGTGTTTTGTACAGGCATCCCCACAATGCCCATCTGCAGTATTCATGGAAATCATATAGCACGCTTTCTTTACCCCTACTTCCACCATCCATTCTCTCCTGTCCATCTCGGATCCTTTCCCTTTGGAATCTCTTAGTCCAATTTTCATTTCTGTGAATCGGATGATGTTTTGCTCCTTCAGTTTTTCTTTTTCCAACATCTCCACAGATGGCTCAAGTCACTTGACCCTTGCCTTTCTCCACCTCTTATGTCATGAGTATATTGCCCTCCTGCACCTTCCGAGTTTTTACAAATATTAGGATTTATTGTCATTTTATGGCTGAGTAATATTCAACTGAGAATATGTACCACAAATTCTTTACTCATTAATCTACTGATGGAAAGTTACCTGGGCTACTGTGCTTACTGCTGATAAACCCGCGGATGTATGTGCCTTTTTTAACTTGTCTGCTTCAATGGATTTATTGATATGTGTTTATTATTGAGTTGTTTGTTCACCGTTAATCTGCAATTGTATGTGTAACGAATTTCCTAGACCCCCAGTTCCTCGTTTCACCCAAAACGCCCGTGCAGTCACTTCCATCACCATAACAATGTACTGTAGTATTGCTAGTTGTCTTCTCTGTTGGACAGCACTCCACGTGCATCCATTCCCACATTATATATGCTAACTGAAATGCTCCATTTCTTCCACACATCCTTTCCCCTCCATTTCCAACCATCCTTCTCTGTCTCTTTCCCTTTGGTAACTGTGAATCTATTCTTATGTTCTGTGACACCGCTGTTTTTCTCCTTCAGCTTTTTCTTTTTTCTAATATTCCAAAGATGAGTGACATCATTTTACTTATATATGTAGGCCAGAATAGGTTATGTTTCTAAGATGTTGCAGCTCCACACGGCTGAGCTCTGCCCAACATATGCTAGTGGAGTTTGCAGGAACAGCCTTGTTGCCTGGAGATTCCATGATGTCACAGTGCGCCTCTTTCATAGAGACAGGATATGTAAGCTCAGATTAGCTGGTTCTCACTTCAGAGCATGCTACCCTGCACGGAGTTGGACTTTGGTAAGATGGGCGCTGACCACCTTGACAGGTTCAGCGGAAAAGGAAAAGAGATCCAAGATACTGCTTGTTTCTTTTGATTTTGGCACCAATACCACACAGTTACGTTAGCGCAATTATGGTAATTAGACAAACCCCGTTTTCAAATCCACACGTTATACAGCATAAGTGTCACTGTCCACGAGCCCCTTAATGCACTGTAGTAGCTCTACTGTTCTTTGCTGTTGTACTGCCTTCCTCGTGCCCACACACTCTCCACTTATGTGTGCTACACGTAATGCTCCATTTTACCTCTCATTCCTCCCTTTCCAGCCATTCCCCTCTTTCACTTTCCCCTTGGTAACCATTAGTCCACTCTTCAGTTCATTGAACCTGCCACTGTCTTGTTCCTTGACTATTTCTCTTTTTTTCTAACTCTCCACAGTAGAGTGACATCAATTGCCACTTGACTTTCTCTTCGTGGCTTATTTCACTGAGAACAATACCCACAAGTTCCATCCATGTTTTTGTAATTGCTAAGATTTGTTTTCTTCATATGGCTGAATAATATTCTACGTCCCATTTACTGATGAACATTTAGCTTGGCTATTGTCAATACTTCTGTGAGAAACATATGGGTGCAATTTTCGTTTTTCACATGGGCTGCTGCATTCTGTTTATATATTTATAGATTTGTTTTTTTATATTTATTCATATATTCCTTTATTAATTCTGTAATAATTAATCTAAAATTACATGAGAATCATTAATTTTACAAGACCCACACTATAACCAAGATCAACCAGTTATGTCCCTGAAGTCACTGTCCATGAGCATTGTAAGATACTGTAGATTCCATCTCCCCCAATCCACATTAATAATGCTAATCATTATGCCTACCTTCTCCTTGCTTTCATATGTAACAACGCCACTCTCTTCCCCTTGGTAACTGTTACTCCAAACTTGTGTTCTGTGAATCTGCTGATATTTTGCTCCTTCAGTTTTATCTTGGCTCTTCGTCTCCACGCATGTGTTAAATCATTTGATACATTTCTTCTCTTCCTCACTTATTTCACTGAGCATAATATGTTCTAGCGCCATCCATGATGTAGCAAATGCTAGGATTTGTTTTCTTCTGATGGCTGAGTAACGATCCTTTCTGTATATGTACCGCATCTTCTATACCCATTAATCTATTGATGTCCAATTAGCTCGGTTTCTTTGAATAGTAGTCTGATTATCATAGGGTTATATATGTCTTTATTAGCTGGGCACATTCATTGGTTTTATTGGATTCTTTAATTAATTTATTCTTTATTTACTTATTATTAAACTGTAAGTAAAAGTATAACGTGAGATTTTCTAGACTCCACCTGTCTCGAAATTCTTCCCAATGCCCCACTGCAGTCACTTCCATCAACAGAGCAATGTACTCTAGATTCACTGCCTGTCTTCACTGTTTGGTTAAGCCCTCACCACGCACCCACAAAAACATTACATGTGCTAATTATAATGCATCCTATCCCTTCCCACTGTTATCCCTCCATTCTCCCATGTCCACCCTATTCGTTTTTTCTTTGGTAACTGGTAGTTCATTCTTGATCTCTGTGTGTCTGCCACTATTTTGCTCCTTCAGTTCTTTCCGGCTTCTCTATCTGCACAGATTGGTCATATCGTTTGATACTTGTCCTCCTATCTTATTTCATTGAACATAAAACCCCGCTCTTTCATCTATGTTGTCACAAATGGGAGGATTTGTTTTCTTCTTATGGGTGAAAGGCAATTAATTGTTTATAAATACCACTTCTTCTGTATCCATTCAACTTCTGATGGAGACGGACCCGCTACTGTGAATAGTGCTGCGATAAACAAGGGGGTGCACATACCTTTTTTAAATTGGGCTACTGCATTATATCTACTTATCTATACTACTTACATTTCCTCTATGTATCTATCACCTATCATCTGACAATCTACCTTCTTGCTATCTCTCATCTATCATAGTCATCATTTATCCCTATCATCTATCATCTTTCTGCAACTATGATCTTCAATACGTTCTATGTGTATCTATCTTTTATTTCTCATGAATACACAACTACATGAGTAATATTGTTTACTACAACTTCCATCAACAATATATCCCCAGATATCCCATTGCGTTCACTATCCTCCAGTGCAGTAAAATAATGTAGAATCACTAGTCTTCTCTGTGACGTGCAGTCCTCCACGTTCCCCAGCCCAACACTATCTACACTTATTCTAATTCACCATTTCTAACCCCCAGTCCTTCTTGTCCCTCCACTTTAACACAATCGGCCCAGTCTCTTTCCTTTCGTAAACATTAGTCCATTCTTCTCTTCAGCGTGGCTTCTACAGTTTTGATTTCTTCATTTTATTTCTTTTTTTAATACTCTGCTTGTTAGTGAAATCGTTTGACAATTTTCTCACACTCCACCGCTTATTTCACTGAGCGTAATCCTCTGTATCTCCATCCATGTTGTTGTAAATGGCAGGGTTTGTTTTAGTCATATATCTGAATAATATCCCACTCTTCATTTGCTGATGGATACTTAGCATCACTATTGTTTTCATTGTGGTAAATAATATAGGTGTGCACACGTCTCCTTTAAACTGGCTGCTGCTTTCTCTGTTACTCTGCATTTATTTTATGCATTCGTTCATTTAATTATATCTCATTATTCTACAAGTACATGAATAAAATTATGCGTGCTAGGACCGGCCCATCACAAAGAACTCCAGGATTCTCATTTGCAGTCACACTCCGTAAGCATAGTAAGATACTGTAGAATCACTACATGTCTTCCGTGTTTTGTACAGGCATCCCCACAATGCCCATCTGCAGTATTCATGGAAATCATATAGCACGCTTTCTTTACCCCTACTTCCACCATCCATTCTCTCCTGTCCATCTCGGATCCTTTCCCTTTGGAATCTCTTAGTCCAATTTTCATTTCTGTGAATCGGATGATGTTTTGCTCCTTCAGTTTTTCTTTTTCCAACATCTCCACAGATGGCTCAAGTCACTTGACCCTTGCCTTTCTCCACCTCTTATGTCATGAGTATATTGCCCTCCTGCACCTTCCGAGTTTTTACAAATATTAGGATTTATTGTCATCTTATGGCTGAGTAATATTCAACTGAGAATATGTACCACAAATTCTTTACTCATTAATCTACTGATGGAAAGTTACCTGGGCTACTGTGCTTACTGCTGATAAACCCGCGGATGTATGTGCCTTTTTTAACTTGTCTGCTTCAATGGATTTATTGATATGTGTTTATTATTGAGTTGTTTGTTCACCGTTAATCTGCAATTGTATGTGTAACGAATTTCCTAGACCCCCAGTTCCTCGTTTCACCCAAAACGCCCGTGCAGTCACTTCCATCACCATAACAATGTACTGTAGTATTGCTAGTTGTCTTCTCTGTTGGACAGCACTCCACGTGCATCCATTCCCACATTATATATGCTAACTGAAATGCTCCATTTCTTCCACACATCCTTTCCCCTCCATTTCCAACCATCCTTCTCTGTCTCTTTCCCTTTGGTAACTGTGAATCTATTCTTATGTTCTGTGACACCGCTGTTTTTCTCCTTCAGCTTTTTCTTTTTTCTAATATTCCAAAGATGAGTGACATCATTTTACTTATATATGTAGGCCAGAATAGGTTATGTTTCTAAGATGTTGCAGCTCCACACGGCTGAGCTCTGCCCAACATATGCTAGTGGAGTTTGCAGGAACAGCCTTGTTGCCTGGAGATTCCATGATGTCACAGTGCGCCTCTTTCATAGAGACAGGATATGTAAGCTCAGATTAGCTGGTTCTCACTTCAGAGCATGCTACCCTGCACGGAGTTGGACTTTGGTAAGATGGGCGCTGACCACCTTGACAGGTTCAGCGGAAAAGGAAAAGAGATCCAAGATACTGCTTGTTTCTTTTGATTTTGGCACCAATACCACACAGTTACGTTAGCGCAATTATGGTAATTAGACAAACCCCGTTTTCAAATCCACACGTTATACAGCATAAGTGTCACTGTCCACGAGCCCCTTAATGCACTGTAGTAGCTCTACTGTTCTTTGCTGTTGTACTGCCTTCCTCGTGCCCACACACTCTCCACTTATGTGTGCTACACGTAATGCTCCATTTTACCTCTCATTCCTCCCTTTCCAGCCATTCCCCTCTTTCACTTTCCCCTTGGTAACCATTAGTCCACTCTTCAGTTCATTGAACCTGCCACTGTCTTGTTCCTTGACTATTTCTCTTTTTTTCTAACTCTCCACAGTAGAGTGACATCAATTGCCACTTGACTTTCTCTTCGTGGCTTATTTCACTGAGAACAATACCCACAAGTTCCATCCATGTTTTTGTAATTGCTAAGATTTGTTTTCTTCATATGGCTGAATAATATTCTACGTCCCATTTACTGATGAACATTTAGCTTGGCTATTGTCAATACTTCTGTGAGAAACATATGGGTGCAATTTTCGTTTTTCACATGGGCTGCTGCATTCTGTTTATATATTTATAGATTTGTTTTTTTATATTTATTCATATATTCCTTTATTAATTCTGTAATAATTAATCTAAAATTACATGAGAATCATTAATTTTACAAGACCCACACTATAACCAAGATCAACCAGTTATGTCCCTGAAGTCACTGTCCATGAGCATTGTAAGATACTGTAGATTCCATCTCCCCCAATCCACATTAATAATGCTAATCATTATGCCTACCTTCTCCTTGCTTTCATATGTAACAACGCCACTCTCTTCCCCTTGGTAACTGTTACTCCAAACTTGTGTTCTGTGAATCTGCTGATATTTTGCTCCTTCAGTTTTATCTTGGCTCTTCGTCTCCACGCATGTGTTAAATCATTTGATACATTTCTTCTCTTCCTCACTTATTTCACTGAGCATAATATGTTCTAGCGCCATCCATGATGTAGCAAATGCTAGGATTTGTTTTCTTCTGATGGCTGAGTAACGATCCTTTCTGTATATGTACCGCATCTTCTATACCCATTAATCTATTGATGTCCAATTAGCTCGGTTTCTTTGAATAGTAGTCTGATTATCATAGGGTTATATATGTCTTTATTAGCTGGGCACATTCATTGGTTTTATTGGATTCTTTAATTAATTTATTCTTTATTTACTTATTATTAAACTGTAAGTAAAAGTATAACGTGAGATTTTCTAGACTCCACCTGTCTCGAAATTCTTCCCAATGCCCCACTGCAGTCACTTCCATCAACAGAGCAATGTACTCTAGATTCACTGCCTGTCTTCACTGTTTGGTTAAGCCCTCACCACGCACCCACAAAAACATTACATGTGCTAATTATAATGCATCCTATCCCTTCCCACTGTTATCCCTCCATTCTCCCATGTCCACCCTAGTCGTTTTTTCTTTGGTAACTGGTAGTTCATTCTTGATCTCTGTGTGTCTGCCACTATTTTGCTCCTTCAGTTCTTTCCGGCTTCTCTATCTGCACAGATTGGTCATATCGTTTGATACTTGTCCTCCTATCTTATTTCATTGAACATAAAACCCCGCTCTTTCATCTATGTTGTCACAAATGGGAGGATTTGTTTTCTTCTTATGGGTGAAAGGCAATTAATTGTTTATAAATACCACTTCTTCTGTATCCATTCAACTTCTGATGGAGACGGACCCGCTACTGTGAATAGTGCTGCGATAAACAAGGGGGTGCACATACCTTTTTTAAATTGGGCTACTGCATTATATCTACTTATCTATACTACTTACATTTCCTCTATGTATCTATCACCTATCATCTGACAATCTACCTTCTTGCTATCTCTCATCTATCATAGTCATCATTTATCCCTATCATCTATCATCTTTCTGCAACTATGATCTTCAATACGTTCTATGTGTATCTATCTTTTATTTCTCATGAATACACAACTACATGAGTAATATTGTTTACTACAACTTCCATCAACAATATATCCCCAGATATCCCATTGCGTTCACTATCCTCCAGTGCAGTAAAATAATGTAGAATCACTAGTCTTCTCTGTGACGTGCAGTCCTCCACGTTCCCCAGCCCAACACTATCTACACTTATTCTAATTCACCATTTCTAACCCCCAGTCCTTCTTGTCCCTCCACTTTAACACAATCGGCCCAGTCTCTTTCCTTTCGTAAACATTAGTCCATTCTTCTCTTCAGCGTGGCTTCTACAGTTTTGATTTCTTCATTTTATTTCTTTTTTTAATACTCTGCTTGTTAGTGAAATCGTTTGACAATTTTCTCACACTCCACCGCTTATTTCACTGAGCGTAATCCTCTGTATCTCCATCCATGTTGTTGTAAATGGCAGGGTTTGTTTTAGTCATATATCTGAATAATATCCCACTCTTCATTTGCTGATGGATACTTAGCATCACTATTGTTTTCATTGTGGTAAATAATATAGGTGTGCACACGTCTCCTTTAAACTGGCTGCTGCTTTCTCTGTTACTCTGCATTTATTTTATGCATTCGTTCATTTAATTATATCTCATTATTCTACAAGTAAATGAATAAAATTATGCGTGCTAGGACCGGCCCATCACAAAGAACTCCAGGATTCTCATTTGCAGTCACACTCCGTAAGCATAGTAAGATACTGTAGAATCACTACATGTCTTCCGTGTTTTGTACAGGCATCCCCACAATGCCCATCTGCAGTATTCATGGAAATCATATAGCACGCTTTCTTTACCCCTACTTCCACCATCCATTCTCTCCTGTCCATCTCGGATCCTTTCCCTTTGGAATCTCTTAGTCCAATTTTCATTTCTGTGAATCGGATGATGTTTTGCTCCTTCAGTTTTACTTTTTCCAACATCTCCACAGATGGCTCAAGTCACTTGACCCTTGCCTTTCTCCACCTCTTATGTCATGAGTATATTGCCCTCCTGCACCTTCCGAGTTTTTACAAATATTAGGATTTATTGTCATCTTATGGCTGAGTAATATTCAACTGAGAATATGTACCACAAATTCTTTACTCATTAATCTACTGATGGAAAGTTACCTGGGCTACTGTGCTTACTGCTGATAAACCCGCGGATGTATGTGCCTTTTTTAACTTGTCTGCTTCAATGGATTTATTGATATGTGTTTATTATTGAGTTGTTTGTTCACCGTTAATCTGCAATTGTATGTGTAACGAATTTCCTAGACCCCCAGTTCCTCGTTTCACCCAAAACGCCCGTGCAGTCACTTCCATCACCATAACAATGTACTGTAGTATTGCTAGTTGTCTTCTCTGTTGGACAGCACTCCACGTGCATCCATTCCCACATTATATATGCTAACTGAAATGCTCCATTTCTTCCACACATCCTTTCCCCTCCATTTCCAACCATCCTTCTCTGTCTCTTTCCCTTTGGTAACTGTGAATCTATTCTTATGTTCTGTGACACCGCTGTTTTTCTCCTTCAGCTTTTTCTTTTTTCTAATATTCCAAAGATGAGTGACATCATTTTACTTATATATGTAGGCCAGAATAGGTTATGTTTCTAAGATGTTGCAGCTCCACACGGCTGAGCTCTGCCCAACATATGCTAGTGGAGTTTGCAGGAACAGCCTTGTTGCCTGGAGATTCCATGATGTCACAGTGCGCCTCTTTCATAGAGACAGGATATGTAAGCTCAGATTAGCTGGTTCTCACTTCAGAGCATGCTACCCTGCACGGAGTTGGACTTTGGTAAGATGGGCGCTGACCACCTTGACAGGTTCAGCGGAAAAGGAAAAGAGATCCAAGATACTGCTTGTTTCTTTTGATTTTGGCACCAATACCACACAGTTACGTTAGCGCAATTATGGTAATTAGACAAACCCCGTTTTCAAATCCACACGTTATACAGCATAAGTGTCACTGTCCACGAGCCCCTTAATGCACTGTAGTAGCTCTACTGTTCTTTGCTGTTGTACTGCCTTCCTCGTGCCCACACACTCTCCACTTATGTGTGCTACACGTAATGCTCCATTTTACCTCTCATTCCTCCCTTTCCAGCCATTCCCCTCTTTCACTTTCCCCTTGGTAACCATTAGTCCACTCTTCAGTTCATTGAACCTGCCACTGTCTTGTTCCTTGACTATTTCTCTTTTTTTCTAACTCTCCACAGTAGAGTGACATCAATTGCCACTTGACTTTCTCTTCGTGGCTTATTTCACTGAGAACAATACCCACAAGTTCCATCCATGTTTTTGTAATTGCTAAGATTTGTTTTCTTCATATGGCTGAATAATATTCTACGTCCCATTTACTGATGAACATTTAGCTTGGCTATTGTCAATACTTCTGTGAGAAACATACGGGTGCAATTTTCGTTTTTAACATGGGCTGCTGCATTCTGTTTATATATTTATAGATTTGTTTTTTTATATTTATTCATATATTCCTTTATTAATTCTGTAATAATTAATCTAAAATTACATGAGAATCATTAATTTTACAAGACCCACACTATAACCAAGATCAACCAGTTATGTCCCTGAAGTCACTGTCCATGAGCATTGTAAGATACTGTAGATTCCATCTCCCCCAATCCACATTAATAATGCTAATCATTATGCCTACCTTCTCCTTGCTTTCATATGTAACAACGCCACTCTCTTCCCCTTGGTAACTGTTACTCCAAACTTGTGTTCTGTGAATCTGCTGATATTTTGCTCCTTCAGTTTTATCTTGGCTCTTCGTCTCCACGCATGTGTTAAATCATTTGATACATTTCTTCTCTTCCTCACTTATTTCACTGAGCATAATATGTTCTAGCGCCATCCATGATGTAGCAAATGCTAGGATTTGTTTTCTTCTGATGGCTGAGTAACGATCCTTTCTGTATATGTACCACATCTTCTATACCCATTAATCTATTGATGTCCAATTAGCTCGGTTTCTTTGAATAGTAGTCTGATTATCATAGGGTTATATATGTCTTTATTAGCTGGGCACATTCATTGGTTTTATTGGATTCTTTAATTAATTTATTCTTTATTTACTTATTATTAAACTGTAAGTAAAAGTATAACGTGAGATTTTCTAGACTCCACCTGTCTCGAAATTCTTCCCAATGCCCCACTGCAGTCACTTCCATCAACAGAGCAATGTACTCTAGATTCACTGCCTGTCTTCACTGTTTGGTTAAGCCCTCACCACGCACCCACAAAAACATTACATGTGCTAATTATAATGCATCCTTTCCCTTCGCACTGTTATCCCTCCATTCTCCCATGTCCACCCTAGTCGTTTTTTCTTTGGTAACTGGTAGTTCATTCTTGATCTCTGTGTGTCTGCCACTATTTTGCTCCTTCAGTTCTTTCCGGCTTCTCTATCTGCACAGATTGGTCATATCGTTTGATACTTGTCCTCCTATCTTATTTCATTGAACATAAAACCCCGCTCTTTCATCTATGTTGTCACAAATGGGAGGATTTGTTTTCTTCTTATGGGTGAAAGGCAATTAATTGTTTATAAATACCACTTCTTCTGTATCCATTCAACTTCTGATGGAGACGGACCCGCTACTGTGAATAGTGCTGCGATAAACAAGGGGGTGCACATACCTTTTTTAAATTGGGCTACTGCATTATATCTACTTATCTATACTACTTACATTTCCTCTATGTATCTATCACCTATCATCTGACAATCTACCTTCTTGCTATCTCTCATCTATCATAGTCATCATTTATCCCTATCATCTATCATCTTTCTGCAACTATGATCTTCAATACGTTCTATGTGTATCTATCTTTTATTTCTCATGAATACACAACTACATGAGTAATATTGTTTACTACAACTTCCATCAACAATATATCCCCAGATATCCCATTGCGTTCACTATCCTCCAGTGCAGTAAAATAATGTAGAATCACTAGTCTTCTCTGTGACGTGCAGTCCTCCACGTTCCCCAGCCCAACACTATCTACACTTATTCTAATTCACCATTTCTAACCGCCAGTCCTTCTTGTCCCTCCACTTTAACACAATCGGCCCAGTCTCTTTCCTTTCGTAAACATTAGTCCATTCTTCTCTTCAGCGTGGCTTCTACAGTTTTGATTTCTTCATTTTATTTCTTTTTTTAATACTCTGCTTGTTAGTGAAATCATTTGACAATTTTCTCACTCTCCACCGCTTATTTCACTGAGCGTAATCCTCTGTATCTCCATCCATGTTGTTGTAAATGGCAGGGTTTGTTTTAGTCATATATCTGAATAATATCCCACTCTTCATTTGCTGATGGATACTTAGCATCACTATTGTTATCATTGTGGTAAATAATATAGGTGTGCACACGTCTCCTTTAAACTGGCTGCTGCTTTCTCTGTTACTCTGCATTTATTTTATGCATTCGTTCATTTAATTATATCTCATTATTCTACAAGTACATGAATAAAATTATGCGTGCTAGGACCGGCCCATCACAAAGAACTCCAGGATTCTCATTTGCAGTCACACTCCGTAAGCATAGTAAGATACTGTAGAATCACTACATGTCTTCCGTGTTTTGTACAGGCATCCCCACAATGCCCATCTGCAGTATTCATGGAAATCATATAGCACGCTTTCTTTACCCCTACTTCCACCATCCATTCTCTCCTGTCCATCTCGGATCCTTTCCCTTTGGAATCTCTTAGTCCAATTTTCATTTCTGTGAATCGGATGATGTTTTGCTCCTTCAGTTTTTCTTTTTCCAACATCTCCACAGATGGCTCAAGTCACTTGACCCTTGCCTTTCTCCACCTCTTATGTCATGAGTATATTGCCCTCCTGCACCTTCCGAGTTTTTACAAATATTAGGATTTATTGTCATCTTATGGCTGAGTAATATTCAACTGAGAATATGTACCACAAATTCTTTACTCATTAATCTACTGATGGAAAGTTACCTGGGCTACTGTGCTTACTGCTGGTAAACCCGCGGATGTATGTGCCTTTTTTAACTTGTCTGCTTCAATGGATTTATTGATATGTGTTTATTATTGAGTTGTTTGTTCACCGTTAATCTGCAATTGTATGTGTAACGTATTTCCTAGACCCCCAGTTCCTCGTTTCACCCAAAACGCCCGTGCATTCACTTCCATCACCATAACAATGTACTGTAGTATTGCTAGTTGTCTTCTCTGTTGGACAGCACTCCACGTGCATCCATTCCCACATTATATATGCTAACTGAAATGCTCCATTTCTTCCACACATCCTTTCCCCTCCATTTCCAACCATCCTTCTCTGTCTCTTTCCCTTTGGTAACTGTGAATCTATTCTTATGTTCTGTGACACCGCTGTTTTTCTCCTTCAGCTTTTTCTTTTTTCTAATATTCCAAAGATGAGTGACATCATTTTACTTATATATGTAGGCCAGAATAGGTTATGTTTCTAAGATGTTGCAGCTCCACACGGCTGAGCTCTGCCCAACATATGCTAGTGGAGTTTGCAGGAACAGCCTTGTTGCCTGGAGATTCCATGATGTCACAGTGCGCCTCTTTCATAGAGACAGGATATGTAAGCTCAGATTAGCTGGTTCTCACTTCAGAGCATGCTACCCTGCACGGAGTTGGACTTTGGTAAGATGGGCGCTGACCACCTTGACAGGTTCAGCGGAAAAGGAAAAGAGATCCAAGATACTGCTTGTTTCTTTTGATTTTGGCACCAATACCACACAGTTACGTTAGCGCAATTATGGTAATTAGACAAACCCCGTTTTCAAATCCACACGTTATACAGCATAAGTGTCACTGTCCACGAGCCCCTTAATGCACTGTAGTAGCTCTACTGTTCTTTGCTGTTGTACTGCCTTCCTCGTGCCCACACACTCTCCACTTATGTGTGCTACACGTAATGCTCCATTTTACCTCTCATTCCTCCCTTTCCAGCCATTCCCCTCTTTCACTTTCCCCTTGGTAACCATTAGTCCACTCTTCAGTTCATTGAACCTGCCACTGTCTTGTTCCTTGACTATTTCTCTTTTTTTCTAACTCTCCACAGTAGAGTGACATCAATTGCCACTTGACTTTCTCTTCGTGGCTTATTTCACTGAGAACAATACCCACAAGTTCCATCCATGTTTTTGTAATTGCTAAGATTTGTTTTCTTCATATGGCTGAATAATATTCTACGTCCCATTTACTGATGAACATTTAGCTTGGCTATTGTCAATACTTCTGTGAGAAACATACGGGTGCAATTTTCGTTTTTAACATGGGCTGCTGCATTCTGTTTATATATTTATAGATTTGTTTTTTTATATTTATTCATATATTCCTTTATTAATTCTGTAATAATTAATCTAAAATTACATGAGAATCATTAATTTTACAAGACCCACACTATAACCAAGATCAACCAGTTATGTCCCTGAAGTCACTGTCCATGAGCATTGTAAGATACTGTAGATTCCATCTCCCCCAATCCACATTAATAATGCTAATCATTATGCCTACCTTCTCCTTGCTTTCATATGTAACAACGCCACTCTCTTCCCCTTGGTAACTGTTACTCCAAACTTGTGTTCTGTGAATCTGCTGATATTTTGCTCCTTCAGTTTTATCTTGGCTCTTCGTCTCCACGCATGTGTTAAATCATTTGATACATTTCTTCTCTTCCTCACTTATTTCACTGAGCATAATATGTTCTAGCGCCATCCATGATGTAGCAAATGCTAGGATTTGTTTTCTTCTGATGGCTGAGTAACGATCCTTTCTGTATATGTACCACATCTTCTATACCCATTAATCTATTGATGTCCAATTAGCTCGGTTTCTTTGAATAGTAGTCTGATTATCATAGGGTTATATATGTCTTTATTAGCTGGGCACATTCATTGGTTTTAATGGATTCTTTAATTAATTTATTCTTTATTTACTTATTATTAAACTGTAAGTAAAAGTATAACGTGAGATTTTCTAGACTCCACCTGTCTCGAAATTCTTCCCAATGCCCCACTGCAGTCACTTCCATCAACAGAGCAATGTACTCTAGATTCACTGCCTGTCTTCACTGTTTGGTTAAGCCCTTACCACGCACCCAAAAAAACATTACATGTGCTAATTATAATGCATCCTTTCCCTTCGCACTGTTATCCCTCCATTCTCCCATGTCCACCCTAGTCGTTTTTTCTTTGGTAACTGGTAGTTCATTCTTGATCTCTGTGTGTCTGCCACTATTTTGCTCCTTCAGTTCTTTCCGGCTTCTCTATCTGCACAGATTGGTCATATCGTTTGATACTTGTCCTCCTATCTTATTTCATTGAACATAAAACCCCGCTCTTTCATCTATGTTGTCACAAATGGGAGGATTTGTTTTCTTCTTATGGGTGAAAGGCAATTAATTGTTTATAAATACCACTTCTTCTGTATCCATTCAACTTCTGATGGAGACGGACCCGCTACTGTGAATAGTGCTGCGATAAACAAGGGGGTGCACATACCTTTTTTAAATTGGGCTACTGCATTATATCTACTTATCTATACTACTTACATTTCCTCTATGTATCTATCACCTATCATCTGACAATCTACCTTCTTGCTATCTCTCATCTATCATAGTCATCATTTATCCCTATCATCTATCATCTTTCTGCAACTATGATCTTCAATACGTTCTATGTGTATCTATCTTTTATTTCTCATGAATACACAACTACATGAGTAATATTGTTTACTACAACTTCCATCAACAATATATCCCCAGATATCCCATTGCGTTCACTATCCTCCAGTGCAGTAAAATAATGTAGAATCACTAGTCTTCTCTGTGACGTGCAGTCCTCCACGTTCCCCAGCCCAACACTATCTACACTTATTCTAATTCACCATTTCTAACCGCCAGTCCTTCTTGTCCCTCCACTTTAACACAATCGGCCCAGTCTCTTTCCTTTCGTAAACATTAGTCCATTCTTCTCTTCAGCGTGGCTTCTACAGTTTTGATTTCTTCATTTTATTTCTTTTTTTAATACTCTGCTTGTTAGTGAAATCATTTGACAATTTTCTCACTCTCCACCGCTTATTTCACTGAGCGTAATCCTCTGTATCTCCATCCATGTTGTTGTAAATGGCAGGGTTTGTTTTAGTCATATATCTGAATAATATCCCACTCTTCATTTGCTGATGGATACTTAGCATCACTATTGTTATCATTGTGGTAAATAATATAGGTGTGCACACGTCTCCTTTAAACTGGCTGCTGCTTTCTCTGTTACTCTGCATTTATTTTATGCATTCGTTCATTTAATTATATCTCATTATTC
Source organism: Manis pentadactyla (assembly GCF_030020395.1). Taxonomy (NCBI): domain Eukaryota; kingdom Metazoa; phylum Chordata; class Mammalia; order Pholidota; family Manidae; genus Manis; species Manis pentadactyla. The sequence goes on from NC_080039.1 coordinate 14,245,771, forward strand.
TACAAGTACATGAATAAAATTATGCGTGCTAGGACCGGCCCATCACAAAGAACTCCAGGATTCTCATTTGCAGTCACACTCCGTAAGCATAGTAAGATACTGTAGAATCACTACATGTCTTCCGTGTTTTGTACAGGCATCCCCACAATGCCCATCTGCAGTATTCATGGAAATCATATAGCACGCTTTCTTTACCCCTACTTCCACCATCCATTCTCTCCTGTCCATCTCGGATCCTTTCCCTTTGGAATCTCTTAGTCCAATTTTCATTTCTGTGAATCGGATGATGTTTTGCTCCTTCAGTTTTTCTTTTTCCAACATCTCCACAGATGGCTCAAGTCACTTGACCCTTGCCTTTCTCCACCTCTTATGTCATGAGTATATTGCCCTCCTGCACCTTCCGAGTTTTTACAAATATTAGGATTTATTGTCATCTTATGGCTGAGTAATATTCAACTGAGAATATGTACCACAAATTCTTTACTCATTAATCTACTGATGGAAAGTTACCTGGGCTACTGTGCTTACTGCTGGTAAACCCGCGGATGTATGTGCCTTTTTTAACTTGTCTGCTTCAATGGATTTATTGATATGTGTTTATTATTGAGTTGTTTGTTCACCGTTAATCTGCAATTGTATGTGTAACGTATTTCCTAGACCCCCAGTTCCTCGTTTCACCCAAAACGCCCGTGCATTCACTTCCATCACCATAACAATGTACTGTAGTATTGCTAGTTGTCTTCTCTGTTGGACAGCACTCCACGTGCATCCATTCCCACATTATATATGCTAACTGAAATGCTCCATTTCTTCCACACATCCTTTCCCCTCCATTTCCAACCATCCTTCTCTGTCTCTTTCCCTTTGGTAACTGTGAATCTATTCTTATGTTCTGTGACACCGCTGTTTTTCTCCTTCAGCTTTTTCTTTTTTCTAATATTCCAAAGATGAGTGACATCATTTTACTTATATATGTAGGCCAGAATAGGTTATGTTTCTAAGATGTTGCAGCTCCACACGGCTGAGCTCTGCCCAACATATGCTAGTGGAGTTTGCAGGAACAGCCTTGTTGCCTGGAGATTCCATGATGTCACAGTGCGCCTCTTTCATAGAGACAGGATATGTAAGCTCAGATTAGCTGGTTCTCACTTCAGAGCATGCTACCCTGCACGGAGTTGGACTTTGGTAAGATGGGCGCTGACCACCTTGACAGGTTCAGCGGAAAAGGAAAAGAGATCCAAGATACTGCTTGTTTCTTTTGATTTTGGCACCAATACCACACAGTTACGTTAGCGCAATTATGGTAATTAGACAAACCCCGTTTTCAAATCCACACGTTATACAGCATAAGTGTCACTGTCCACGAGCCCCTTAATGCACTGTAGTAGCTCTACTGTTCTTTGCTGTTGTACTGCCTTCCTCGTGCCCACACACTCTCCACTTATGTGTGCTACACGTAATGCTCCATTTTACCTCTCATTCCTCCCTTTCCAGCCATTCCCCTCTTTCACTTTCCCCTTGGTAACCATTAGTCCACTCTTCAGTTCATTGAACCTGCCACTGTCTTGTTCCTTGACTATTTCTCTTTTTTTCTAACTCTCCACAGTAGAGTGACATCAATTGCCACTTGACTTTCTCTTCGTGGCTTATTTCACTGAGAACAATACCCACAAGTTCCATCCATGTTTTTGTAATTGCTAAGATTTGTTTTCTTCATATGGCTGAATAATATTCTACGTCCCATTTACTGATGAACATTTAGCTTGGCTATTGTCAATACTTCTGTGAGAAACATACGGGTGCAATTTTCGTTTTTAACATGGGCTGCTGCATTCTGTTTATATATTTATAGATTTGTTTTTTTATATTTATTCATATATTCCTTTATTAATTCTGTAATAATTAATCTAAAATTACATGAGAATCATTAATTTTACAAGACCCACACTATAACCAAGATCAACCAGTTATGTCCCTGAAGTCACTGTCCATGAGCATTGTAAGATACTGTAGATTCCATCTCCCCCAATCCACATTAATAATGCTAATCATTATGCCTACCTTCTCCTTGCTTTCATATGTAACAACGCCACTCTCTTCCCCTTGGTAACTGTTACTCCAAACTTGTGTTCTGTGAATCTGCTGATATTTTGCTCCTTCAGTTTTATCTTGGCTCTTCGTCTCCACGCATGTGTTAAATCATTTGATACATTTCTTCTCTTCCTCACTTATTTCACTGAGCATAATATGTTCTAGCGCCATCCATGATGTAGCAAATGCTAGGATTTGTTTTCTTCTGATGGCTGAGTAACGATCCTTTCTGTATATGTACCACATCTTCTATACCCATTAATCTATTGATGTCCAATTAGCTCGGTTTCTTTGAATAGTAGTCTGATTATCATAGGGTTATATATGTCTTTATTAGCTGGGCACATTCATTGGTTTTATTGGATTCTTTAATTAATTTATTCTTTATTTACTTATTATTAAACTGTAAGTAAAAGTATAACGTGAGATTTTCTAGACTCCACCTGTCTCGAAATTCTTCCCAATGCCCCACTGCAGTCACTTCCATCAACAGAGCAATGTACTCTAGATTCACTGCCTGTCTTCACTGTTTGGTTAAGCCCTCACCACGCACCCACAAAAACATTACATGTGCTAATTATAATGCATCCTTTCCCTTCCCACTGTTATCCCTCCATTCTCCCATGTCCACCCTAGTCGTTTTTTCTTTGGTAACTGGTAGTTCATTCTTGATCTCTGTGTGTCTGCCACTATTTTGCTCCTTCAGTTCTTTCCGGCTTCTCTATCTGCACAGATTGGTCATATCGTTTGATACTTGTCCTCCTATCTTATTTCATTGAACATAAAACCCCGCTCTTTCATCTATGTTGTCACAAATGGGAGGATTTGTTTTCTTCTTATGGGTGAAAGGCAATTAATTGTTTATAAATACCACTTCTTCTGTATCCATTCAACTTCTGATGGAGACGGACCCGCTACTGTGAATAGTGCTGCGATAAACAAGGGGGTGCACATACCTTTTTTAAATTGGGCTACTGCATTATATCTACTTATCTATACTACTTACATTTCCTCTATGTATCTATCACCTATCATCTGACAATCTACCTTCTTGCTATCTCTCATCTATCATAGTCATCATTTATCCCTATCATCTATCATCTTTCTGCAACTATGATCTTCAATACGTTCTATGTGTATCTATCTTTTATTTCTCATGAATACACAACTACATGAGTAATATTGTTTACTACAACTTCCATCAACAATATATCCCCAGATATCCCATTGCGTTCACTATCCTCCAGTGCAGTAAAATAATGTAGAATCACTAGTCTTCTCTGTGACGTGCAGTCCTCCACGTTCCCCAGCCCAACACTATCTACACTTATTCTAATTCACCATTTCTAACCCCCAGTCCTTCTTGTCCCTCCACTTTAACACAATCGGCCCAGTCTCTTTCCTTTCGTAAACATTAGTCCATTCTTCTCTTCAGCGTGGCTTCTACAGTTTTGATTTCTTCATTTTATTTCTTTTTTTAATACTCTGCTTGTTAGTGAAATCGTTTGACAATTTTCTCACACTCCACCGCTTATTTCACTGAGCGTAATCCTCTGTATCTCCATCCATGTTGTTGTAAATGGCAGGGTTTGTTTTAGTCATATATCTGAATAATATCCCACTCTTCATTTGCTGATGGATACTTAGCATCACTATTGTTTTCATTGTGGTAAATAATATAGGTGTGCACACGTCTCCTTTAAACTGGCTGCTGCTTTCTCTGTTACTCTGCATTTATTTTATGCATTCGTTCATTTAATTATATCTCATTATTCTACAAGTAAATGAATAAAATTATGCGTGCTAGGACCGGCCCATCACAAAGAACTCCAGGATTCTCATTTGCAGTCACACTCCGTAAGCATAGTAAGATACTGTAGAATCACTACATGTCTTCCGTGTTTTGTACAGGCATCCCCACAATGCCCATCTGCAGTATTCATGGAAATCATATAGCACGCTTTCTTTACCCCTACTTCCACCATCCATTCTCTCCTGTCCATCTCGGATCCTTTCCCTTTGGAATCTCTTAGTCCAATTTTCATTTCTGTGAATCGGATGATGTTTTGCTCCTTCAGTTTTTCTTTTTCCAACATCTCCACAGATGGCTCAAGTCACTTGACCCTTGCCTTTCTCCACCTCTTATGTCATGAGTATATTGCCCTCCTGCACCTTCCGAGTTTTTACAAATATTAGGATTTATTGTCATCTTATGGCTGAGTAATATTCAACTGAGAATATGTACCACAAATTCTTTACTCATTAATCTACTGATGGAAAGTTACCTGGGCTACTGTGCTTACTGCTGATAAACCCGCGGATGTATGTGCCTTTTTTAACTTGTCTGCTTCAATGGATTTATTGATATGTGTTTATTATTGAGTTGTTTGTTCACCGTTAATCTGCAATTGTATGTGTAACGAATTTCCTAGACCCCCAGTTCCTCGTTTCACCCAAAACGCCCGTGCAGTCACTTCCATCACCATAACAATGTACTGTAGTATTGCTAGTTGTCTTCTCTGTTGGACAGCACTCCACGTGCATCCATTCCCACATTATATATGCTAACTGAAATGCTCCATTTCTTCCACACATCCTTTCCCCTCCATTTCCAACCATCCTTCTCTGTCTCTTTCCCTTTGGTAACTGTGAATCTATTCTTATGTTCTGTGACACCGCTGTTTTTCTCCTTCAGCTTTTTCTTTTTTCTAATATTCCAAAGATGAGTGACATCATTTTACTTATATATGTAGGCCAGAATAGGTTATGTTTCTAAGATGTTGCAGCTCCACACGGCTGAGCTCTGCCCAACATATGCTAGTGGAGTTTGCAGGAACAGCCTTGTTGCCTGGAGATTCCATGATGTCACAGTGCGCCTCTTTCATAGAGACAGGATATGTAAGCTCAGATTAGCTGGTTCTCACTTCAGAGCATGCTACCCTGCACGGAGTTGGACTTTGGTAAGATGGGCGCTGACCACCTTGACAGGTTCAGCGGAAAAGGAAAAGAGATCCAAGATACTGCTTGTTTCTTTTGATTTTGGCACCAATACCACACAGTTACGTTAGCGCAATTATGGTAATTAGACAAACCCCGTTTTCAAATCCACACGTTATACAGCATAAGTGTCACTGTCCACGAGCCCCTTAATGCACTGTAGTAGCTCTACTGTTCTTTGCTGTTGTACTGCCTTCCTCGTGCCCACACACTCTCCACTTATGTGTGCTACACGTAATGCTCCATTTTACCTCTCATTCCTCCCTTTCCAGCCATTCCCCTCTTTCACTTTCCCCTTGGTAACCATTAGTCCACTCTTCAGTTCATTGAACCTGCCACTGTCTTGTTCCTTGACTATTTCTCTTTTTTTCTAACTCTCCACAGTAGAGTGACATCAATTGCCACTTGACTTTCTCTTCGTGGCTTATTTCACTGAGAACAATACCCACAAGTTCCATCCATGTTTTTGTAATTGCTAAGATTTGTTTTCTTCATATGGCTGAATAATATTCTACGTCCCATTTACTGATGAACATTTAGCTTGGCTATTGTCAATACTTCTGTGAGAAACATACGGGTGCAATTTTCGTTTTTAACATGGGCTGCTGCATTCTGTTTATATATTTATAGATTTGTTTTTTTATATTTATTCATATATTCCTTTATTAATTCTGTAATAATTAATCTAAAATTACATGAGAATCATTAATTTTACAAGACCCACACTATAACCAAGATCAACCAGTTATGTCCCTGAAGTCACTGTCCATGAGCATTGTAAGATACTGTAGATTCCATCTCCCCCAATCCACATTAATAATGCTAATCATTATGCCTACCTTCTCCTTGCTTTCATATGTAACAACGCCACTCTCTTCCCCTTGGTAACTGTTACTCCAAACTTGTGTTCTGTGAATCTGCTGATATTTTGCTCCTTCAGTTTTATCTTGGCTCTTCGTCTCCACGCATGTGTTAAATCATTTGATACATTTCTTCTCTTCCTCACTTATTTCACTGAGCATAATATGTTCTAGCGCCATCCATGATGTAGCAAATGCTAGGATTTGTTTTCTTCTGATGGCTGAGTAACGATCCTTTCTGTATATGTACCACATCTTCTATACCCATTAATCTATTGATGTCCAATTAGCTCGGTTTCTTTGAATAGTAGTCTGATTATCATAGGGTTATATATGTCTTTATTAGCTGGGCACATTCATTGGTTTTATTGGATTCTTTAATTAATTTATTCTTTATTTACTTATTATTAAACTGTAAGTAAAAGTATAACGTGAGATTTTCTAGACTCCACCTGTCTCGAAATTCTTCCCAATGCCCCACTGCAGTCACTTCCATCAACAGAGCAATGTACTCTAGATTCACTGCCTGTCTTCACTGTTTGGTTAAGCCCTCACCACGCACCCACAAAAACATTACATGTGCTAATTATAATGCATCCTTTCCCTTCGCACTGTTATCCCTCCATTCTCCCATGTCCACCCTAGTCGTTTTTTCTTTGGTAACTGGTAGTTCATTCTTGATCTCTGTGTGTCTGCCACTATTTTGCTCCTTCAGTTCTTTCCGGCTTCTCTATCTGCACAGATTGGTCATATCGTTTGATACTTGTCCTCCTATCTTATTTCATTGAACATAAAACCCCGCTCTTTCATCTATGTTGTCACAAATGGGAGGATTTGTTTTCTTCTTATGGGTGAAAGGCAATTAATTGTTTATAAATACCACTTCTTCTGTATCCATTCAACTTCTGATGGAGACGGACCCGCTACTGTGAATAGTGCTGCGATAAACAAGGGGGTGCACATACCTTTTTTAAATTGGGCTACTGCATTATATCTACTTATCTATACTACTTACATTTCCTCTATGTATCTATCACCTATCATCTGACAATCTACCTTCTTGCTATCTCTCATCTATCATAGTCATCATTTATCCCTATCATCTATCATCTTTCTGCAACTATGATCTTCAATACGTTCTATGTGTATCTATCTTTTATTTCTCATGAATACACAACTACATGAGTAATATTGTTTACTACAACTTCCATCAACAATATATCCCCAGATATCCCATTGCGTTCACTATCCTCCAGTGCAGTAAAATAATGTAGAATCACTAGTCTTCTCTGTGACGTGCAGTCCTCCACGTTCCCCAGCCCAACACTATCTACACTTATTCTAATTCACCATTTCTAACCCCCAGTCCTTCTTGTCCCTCCACTTTAACACAATCGGCCCAGTCTCTTTCCTTTCGTAAACATTAGTCCATTCTTCTCTTCAGCGTGGCTTCTACAGTTTTGATTTCTTCATTTTATTTCTTTTTTTAATACTCTGCTTGTTAGTGAAATCGTTTGACAATTTTCTCACACTCCACCGCTTATTTCACTGAGCGTAATCCTCTGTATCTCCATCCATGTTGTTGTAAATGGCAGGGTTTGTTTTAGTCATATATCTGAATAATATCCCACTCTTCATTTGCTGATGGATACTTAGCATCACTATTGTTTTCATTGTGGTAAATAATATAGGTGTGCACACGTCTCCTTTAAACTGGCTGCTGCTTTCTCTGTTACTCTGCATTTATTTTATGCATTCGTTCATTTAATTATATCTCATTATTCTACAAGTAAATGAATAAAATTATGCGTGCTAGGACCGGCCCATCACAAAGAACTCCAGGATTCTCATTTGCAGTCACACTCCGTAAGCATAGTAAGATACTGTAGAATCACTACATGTCTTCCGTGTTTTGTACAGGCATCCCCACAATGCCCATCTGCAGTATTCATGGAAATCATATAGCACGCTTTCTTTACCCCTACTTCCACCATCCATTCTCTCCTGTCCATCTCGGATCCTTTCCCTTTGGAATCTCTTAGTCCAATTTTCATTTCTGTGAATCGGATGATGTTTTGCTCCTTCAGTTTTTCTTTTTCCAACATCTCCACAGATGGCTCAAGTCACTTGACCCTTGCCTTTCTCCACCTCTTATGTCATGAGTATATTGCCCTCCTGCACCTTCCGAGTTTTTACAAATATTAGGATTTATTGTCATCTTATGGCTGAGTAATATTCAACTGAGAATATGTACCACAAATTCTTTACTCATTAATCTACTGATGGAAAGTTACCTGGGCTACTGTGCTTACTGCTGATAAACCCGCGGATGTATGTGCCTTTTTTAACTTGTCTGCTTCAATGGATTTATTGATATGTGTTTATTATTGAGTTGTTTGTTCACCGTTAATCTGCAATTGTATGTGTAACGAATTTCCTAGACCCCCAGTTCCTCGTTTCACCCAAAACGCCCGTGCAGTCACTTCCATCACCATAACAATGTACTGTAGTATTGCTAGTTGTCTTCTCTGTTGGACAGCACTCCACGTGCATCCATTCCCACATTATATATGCTAACTGAAATGCTCCATTTCTTCCACACATCCTTTCCCCTCCATTTCCAACCATCCTTCTCTGTCTCTTTCCCTTTGGTAACTGTGAATCTATTCTTATGTTCTGTGACACCGCTGTTTTTCTCCTTCAGCTTTTTCTTTTTTCTAATATTCCAAAGATGAGTGACATCATTTTACTTATATATGTAGGCCAGAATAGGTTATGTTTCTAAGATGTTGCAGCTCCACACGGCTGAGCTCTGCCCAACATATGCTAGTGGAGTTTGCAGGAACAGCCTTGTTGCCTGGAGATTCCATGATGTCACAGTGCGCCTCTTTCATAGAGACAGGATATGTAAGCTCAGATTAGCTGGTTCTCACTTCAGAGCATGCTACCCTGCACGGAGTTGGACTTTGGTAAGATGGGCGCTGACCACCTTGACAGGTTCAGCGGAAAAGGAAAAGAGATCCAAGATACTGCTTGTTTCTTTTGATTTTGGCACCAATACCACACAGTTACGTTAGCGCAATTATGGTAATTAGACAAACCCCGTTTTCAAATCCACACGTTATACAGCATAAGTGTCACTGTCCACGAGCCCCTTAATGCACTGTAGTAGCTCTACTGTTCTTTGCTGTTGTACTGCCTTCCTCGTGCCCACACACTCTCCACTTATGTGTGCTACACGTAATGCTCCATTTTACCTCTCATTCCTCCCTTTCCAGCCATTCCCCTCTTTCACTTTCCCCTTGGTAACCATTAGTCCACTCTTCAGTTCATTGAACCTGCCACTGTCTTGTTCCTTGACTATTTCTCTTTTTTTCTAACTCTCCACAGTAGAGTGACATCAATTGCCACTTGACTTTCTCTTCGTGGCTTATTTCACTGAGAACAATACCCACAAGTTCCATCCATGTTTTTGTAATTGCTAAGATTTGTTTTCTTCATATGGCTGAATAATATTCTACGTCCCATTTACTGATGAACATTTAGCTTGGCTATTGTCAATACTTCTGTGAGAAACATACGGGTGCAATTTTCGTTTTTAACATGGGCTGCTGCATTCTGTTTATATATTTATAGATTTGTTTTTTTATATTTATTCATATATTCCTTTATTAATTCTGTAATAATTAATCTAAAATTACATGAGAATCATTAATTTTACAAGACCCACACTATAACCAAGATCAACCAGTTATGTCCCTGAAGTCACTGTCCATGAGCATTGTAAGATACTGTAGATTCCATCTCCCCCAATCCACATTAATAATGCTAATCATTATGCCTACCTTCTCCTTGCTTTCATATGTAACAACGCCACTCTCTTCCCCTTGGTAACTGTTACTCCAAACTTGTGTTCTGTGAATCTGCTGATATTTTGCTCCTTCAGTTTTATCTTGGCTCTTCGTCTCCACGCATGTGTTAAATCATTTGATACATTTCTTCTCTTCCTCACTTATTTCACTGAGCATAATATGTTCTAGCGCCATCCATGATGTAGCAAATGCTAGGATTTGTTTTCTTCTGATGGCTGAGTAACGATCCTTTCTGTATATGTACCACATCTTCTATACCCATTAATCTATTGATGTCCAATTAGCTCGGTTTCTTTGAATAGTAGTCTGATTATCATAGGGTTATATATGTCTTTATTAGCTGGGCACATTCATTGGTTTTATTGGATTCTTTAATTAATTTATTCTTTATTTACTTATTATTAAACTGTAAGTAAAAGTATAACGTGAGATTTTCTAGACTCCACCTGTCTCGAAATTCTTCCCAATGCCCCACTGCAGTCACTTCCATCAACAGAGCAATGTACTCTAGATTCACTGCCTGTCTTCACTGTTTGGTTAAGCCCTCACCACGCACCCACAAAAACATTACATGTGCTAATTATAATGCATCCTTTCCCTTCGCACTGTTATCCCTCCATTCTCCCATGTCCACCCTAGTCGTTTTTTCTTTGGTAACTGGTAGTTCATTCTTGATCTCTGTGTGTCTGCCACTATTTTGCTCCTTCAGTTCTTTCCGGCTTCTCTATCTGCACAGATTGGTCATATCGTTTGATACTTGTCCTCCTATCTTATTTCATTGAACATAAAACCCCGCTCTTTCATCTATGTTGTCACAAATGGGAGGATTTGTTTTCTTCTTATGGGTGAAAGGCAATTAATTGTTTATAAATACCACTTCTTCTGTATCCATTCAACTTCTGATGGAGACGGACCCGCTACTGTGAATAGTGCTGCGATAAACAAGGGGGTGCACATACCTTTTTTAAATTGGGCTACTGCATTATATCTACTTATCTATACTACTTACATTTCCTCTATGTATCTATCACCTATCATCTGACAATCTACCTTCTTGCTATCTCTCATCTATCATAGTCATCATTTATCCCTATCATCTATCATCTTTCTGCAACTATGATCTTCAATACGTTCTATGTGTATCTATCTTTTATTTCTCATGAATACACAACTACATGAGTAATATTGTTTACTACAACTTCCATCAACAATATATCCCCAGATATCCCATTGCGTTCACTATCCTCCAGTGCAGTAAAATAATGTAGAATCACTAGTCTTCTCTGTGACGTGCAGTCCTCCACGTTCCCCAGCCCAACACTATCTACACTTATTCTAATTCACCATTTCTAACCGCCAGTCCTTCTTGTCCCTCCACTTTAACACAATCGGCCCAGTCTCTTTCCTTTCGTAAACATTAGTCCATTCTTCTCTTCAGCGTGGCTTCTACAGTTTTGATTTCTTCATTTTATTTCTTTTTTTAATACTCTGCTTGTTAGTGAAATCATTTGACAATTTTCTCACTCTCCACCGCTTATTTCACTGAGCGTAATCCTCTGTATCTCCATCCATGTTGTTGTAAATGGCAGGGTTTGTTTTAGTCATATATCTGAATAATATCCCACTCTTCATTTGCTGATGGATACTTAGCATCACTATTGTTATCATTGTGGTAAATAATATAGGTGTGCACACGTCTCCTTTAAACTGGCTGCTGCTTTCTCTGTTACTCTGCATTTATTTTATGCATTCGTTCATTTAATTATATCTCATTATTCTACAAGTACATGAATAAAATTATGCGTGCTAGGACCGGCCCATCACAAAGAACTCCAGGATTCTCATTTGCAGTCACACTCCGTAAGCATAGTAAGATACTGTAGAATCACTACATGTCTTCCGTGTTTTGTACAGGCATCCCCACAATGCCCATCTGCAGTATTCATGGAAATCATATAGCACGCTTTCTTTACCCCTACTTCCACCATCCATTCTCTCCTGTCCATCTCGGATCCTTTCCCTTTGGAATCTCTTAGTCCAATTTTCATTTCTGTGAATCGGATGATGTTTTGCTCCTTCAGTTTTTCTTTTTCCAACATCTCCACAGATGGCTCAAGTCACTTGACCCTTGCCTTTCTCCACCTCTTATGTCATGAGTATATTGCCCTCCTGCACCTTCCGAGTTTTTACAAATATTAGGATTTATTGTCATCTTATGGCTGAGTAATATTCAACTGAGAATATGTACCACAAATTCTTTACTCATTAATCTACTGATGGAAAGTTACCTGGGCTACTGTGCTTACTGCTGGTAAACCCGCGGATGTATGTGCCTTTTTTAACTTGTCTGCTTCAATGGATTTATTGATATGTGTTTATTATTGAGTTGTTTGTTCACCGTTAATCTGCAATTGTATGTGTAACGTATTTCCTAGACCCCCAGTTCCTCGTTTCACCCAAAACGCCCGTGCATTCACTTCCATCACCATAACAATGTACTGTAGTATTGCTAGTTGTCTTCTCTGTTGGACAGCACTCCACGTGCATCCATTCCCACATTATATATGCTAACTGAAATGCTCCATTTCTTCCACACATCCTTTCCCCTCCATTTCCAACCATCCTTCTCTGTCTCTTTCCCTTTGGTAACTGTGAATCTATTCTTATGTTCTGTGACACCGCTGTTTTTCTCCTTCAGCTTTTTCTTTTTTCTAATATTCCAAAGATGAGTGACATCATTTTACTTATATATGTAGGCCAGAATAGGTTATGTTTCTAAGATGTTGCAGCTCCACACGGCTGAGCTCTGCCCAACATATGCTAGTGGAGTTTGCAGGAACAGCCTTGTTGCCTGGAGATTCCATGATGTCACAGTGCGCCTCTTTCATAGAGACAGGATATGTAAGCTCAGATTAGCTGGTTCTCACTTCAGAGCATGCTACCCTGCACGGAGTTGGACTTTGGTAAGATGGGCGCTGACCACCTTGACAGGTTCAGCGGAAAAGGAAAAGAGATCCAAGATACTGCTTGTTTCTTTTGATTTTGGCACCAATACCACACAGTTACGTTAGCGCAATTATGGTAATTAGACAAACCCCGTTTTCAAATCCACACGTTATACAGCATAAGTGTCACTGTCCACGAGCCCCTTAATGCACTGTAGTAGCTCTACTGTTCTTTGCTGTTGTACTGCCTTCCTCGTGCCCACACACTCTCCACTTATGTGTGCTACACGTAATGCTCCATTTTACCTCTCATTCCTCCCTTTCCAGCCATTCCCCTCTTTCACTTTCCCCTTGGTAACCATTAGTCCACTCTTCAGTTCATTGAACCTGCCACTGTCTTGTTCCTTGACTATTTCTCTTTTTTTCTAACTCTCCACAGTAGAGTGACATCAATTGCCACTTGACTTTCTCTTCGTGGCTTATTTCACTGAGAACAATACCCACAAGTTCCATCCATGTTTTTGTAATTGCTAAGATTTGTTTTCTTCATATGGCTGAATAATATTCTACGTCCCATTTACTGATGAACATTTAGCTTGGCTATTGTCAATACTTCTGTGAGAAACATACGGGTGCAATTTTCGTTTTTAACATGGGCTGCTGCATTCTGTTTATATATTTATAGATTTGTTTTTTTATATTTATTCATATATTCCTTTATTAATTCTGTAATAATTAATCTAAAATTACATGAGAATCATTAATTTTACAAGACCCACACTATAACCAAGATCAACCAGTTATGTCCCTGAAGTCACTGTCCATGAGCATTGTAAGATACTGTAGATTCCATCTCCCCCAATCCACATTAATAATGCTAATCATTATGCCTACCTTCTCCTTGCTTTCATATGTAACAACGCCACTCTCTTCCCCTTGGTAACTGTTACTCCAAACTTGTGTTCTGTGAATCTGCTGATATTTTGCTCCTTCAGTTTTATCTTGGCTCTTCGTCTCCACGCATGTGTTAAATCATTTGATACATTTCTTCTCTTCCTCACTTATTTCACTGAGCATAATATGTTCTAGCGCCATCCATGATGTAGCAAATGCTAGGATTTGTTTTCTTCTGATGGCTGAGTAACGATCCTTTCTGTATATGTACCACATCTTCTATACCCATTAATCTATTGATGTCCAATTAGCTCGGTTTCTTTGAATAGTAGTCTGATTATCATAGGGTTATATATGTCTTTATTAGCTGGGCACATTCATTGGTTTTATTGGATTCTTTAATTAATTTATTCTTTATTTACTTATTATTAAACTGTAAGTAAAAGTATAACGTGAGATTTTCTAGACTCCACCTGTCTCGAAATTCTTCCCAATGCCCCACTGCAGTCACTTCCATCAACAGAGCAATGTACTCTAGATTCACTGCCTGTCTTCACTGTTTGGTTAAGCCCTCACCACGCACCCACAAAAACATTACATGTGCTAATTATAATGCATCCTTTCCCTTCCCACTGTTATCCCTCCATTCTCCCATGTCCACCCTAGTCGTTTTTTCTTTGGTAACTGGTAGTTCATTCTTGATCTCTGTGTGTCTGCCACTATTTTGCTCCTTCAGTTCTTTCCGGCTTCTCTATCTGCACAGATTGGTCATATCGTTTGATACTTGTCCTCCTATCTTATTTCATTGAACATAAAACCCCGCTCTTTCATCTATGTTGTCACAAATGGGAGGATTTGTTTTCTTCTTAAGGGTGAAAGGCAATTAATTGTTTATAAATACCACTTCTTCTGTATCCATTCAACTTCTGATGGAGACGGACCCGCTACTGTGAATAGTGCTGCGATAAACAAGGGGGTGCACATACCTTTTTTAAATTGGGCTACTGCATTATATCTACTTATCTATACTACTTACATTTCCTCTATGTATCTATCACCTATCATCTGACAATCTACCTTCTTGCTATCTCTCATCTATCATAGTCATCATTTATCCCTATCATCTATCATCTTTCTGCAACTATGATCTTCAATACGTTCTATGTGTATCTATCTTTTATTTCTCATGAATACACAACTACATGAGTAATATTGTTTACTACAACTTCCATCAACAATATATCCCCAGATATCCCATTGCGTTCACTATCCTCCAGTGCAGTAAAATAATGTAGAATCACTAGTCTTCTCTGTGACGTGCAGTCCTCCACGTTCCCCAGCCCAACACTATCTACACTTATTCTAATTCACCATTTCAAACCCCCAGTCCTTCTTGTCCCTCCACTTTAACACAATCGGCCCAGTCTCTTTCCTTTCGTAAACATTAGTCCATTCTTCTCTTCAGCGTGGCTTCTACAGTTTTGATTTCTTCATTTTATTTCTTTTTTTAATACTCTGCTTGTTAGTGAAATCGTTTGACAATTTTCTCACTCTCCACCGCTTATTTCACTGAGCGTAATCCTCTGTATCTCCATCCATGTTGTTGTAAATGTCAGGGTTTGTTTTAGTCATATATCTGAATAATATCCCACTCTTCATTTGCTGATGGATACTTAGCATCACTATTGTTTTCATTGTGGTAAATAATATAGGTGTGCACACGTCTCCTTTAAACTGGCTGCTGCTTTCTCTGTTACTCTGCATTTATTTTATGCATTCGTTCATTTAATTATATCTCATTATTCTACAAGTACATGAATAAAATTATGCGTGCAAGGACCGGCCCATCACAAAGAACTCCAGGATTCTCATTTGCAGTCACACTCCGTAAGCATAGTAAGATACTGTAGAATCACTACATGTCTTCCGTGTTTTGTACAGGCATCCCCACAATGCCCATCTGCAGTATTCATGGAAATCATATAGCACGCTTTCTTTACCCCTACTTCCACCATCCATTCTCTCCTGTCCATCTCGGATCCTTTCCCTTTGGAATCTCTTAGTCCAATTTTCATTTCTGTGAATCGGATGATGTTTTGCTCCTTCAGTTTTTCTTTTTCCAACATCTCCACAGATGGCTCAAGTCACTTGACCCTTGCCTTTCTCCACCTCTTATGTCATGAGTATATTGCCCTCCTGCACCTTCCGAGTATTTACAAATATTATTATTTATTGTCATCTTATGGCTGAGTAATATTCAACTGTGAATATGTACCACAAATTCTTTACTCATTAATCTACTGATGGAAAGTTACCTGGGCTACTGTGCTTACTGCTGATAAACCCGCGGATGTATGTGCCTTTTTTAACTTGTCTGCTTCAATGGATTTATTGATATGTGTTTATTATTGAGTTGTTTGTTCACCGTTAATCTGCAATTGTATGTGTAACGTATTTCCTAGACCCCCAGTTCCTCGTTTCACCCAAAACGCCCGTGCAGTCACTTCCATCACCATAACAATGTACTGTAGTATTGCTAGTTGTCTTCTCTGTTGGACAGCACTCCACGTGCATCCATTCCCACATTATATATGCTAACTGAAATGCTCCATTTCTTCCACACATCCTTTCCCCTCCATTTCCAACCATCCTTCTCTGTCTCTTTCCCTTTGGTAACTGTGAATCTATTCTTATGTTCTGTGACACCGCTGTTTTTCTCCTTCAGCTTTTTCTTTTTTCTAATATTCCAAAGATGAGTGACATCATTTTACTTATATATGTAGGCCAGAATAGGTTATGTCTCTAAGATGTTGCAGCTCCACACGGCTGAGCTCTGCCCAACATATGCTAGTGGAGTTTGCAGGAACAGCCTTGTTGCCTGGAGATTCCATGATGTCACAGTGCGCCTCTTTCATAGAGACAGGATATGTAAGCTCAGATTAGCTGGTTCTCACTTCAGAGCATGCTACCCTGCACGGAGTTGGACTTTGGTAAGATGGGCGCTGACCACCTTGACAGGTTCAGCGGAAAAGGAAAAGAGATCCAAGATACTGCTTGTTTCTTTTGATTTTGGCACCAATACCACACAGTTACGTTAGCGCAATTATGGTAATTAGACAAACCCCGTTTTCAAATCCACACGTTATACAGCATAAGTGTCACTGTCCACGAGCCCCTTAATGCACTGTAGTAGCTCTACTGTTCTTTGCTGTTGTACTGCCTTCCTCGTGCCCACACACTCTCCACTTATGTGTGCTACACGTAATGCTCCATTTTACCTCTCATTCCTCCCTTTCCAGCCATTCCCCTCTTTCACTTTCCCCTTGGTAACCATTAGTCCACTCTTCAGTTCATTGAACCTGCCACTGTCTTGTTCCTTGACTATTTCTCTTTTTTTCTAACTCTCCACAGTAGAGTGACATCAATTGCCACTTGACTTTCTCTTCGTGGCTTATTTCACTGAGAACAATACCCACAAGTTCCATCCATGTTTTTGTAATTGCTAAGATTTGTTTTCTTCATATGGCTGAATAATATTCTACGTCCCATTTACTGATGAACATTTAGCTTGGCTATTGTCAATACTTCTGTGAGAAACATACGGGTGCAATTTTCGTTTTTCACATGGGCTGCTGCATTCTGTTTATATATTTATAGATTTGTTTTTTTATATTTATTCATATATTCCTTTATTAATTCTGTAATAATTTATCTAAAATTACATGAGAATCATTAATTTTACAAGACCCACACTATAACCAAGATCAACCAGTTATGTCCCTGAAGTCACTGTCCATGAGCATTGTAAGATACTGTAGATTCCATCTCCCCCAATCCACATTAATAATGCTAATCATTATGCCAACCTTCTCCTTGCTTTCATATGTAACAACGCCACTCTCTTCCCCTTGGTAACTGTTACTCCAAACTTGTGTTCTGTGAATCTGCTGATATTTTGCTCCTTCAGTTTTATCTTGGCTCTTCGTCTCCACGCATGTGTTTAATCATTTGATACATTTCTTCTCTTCCTCACTTATTTCACTGAGCATAATATGTTCTAGCGCCATCCATGATGTAGCAAATGCTAGGATTTGTTTTCTTCTGATGGCTGAGTAACGATCCTTTCTGTATATGTACCACATCTTCTATACCCATTAATCTATTGATGTCCAATTAGCTCGGTTTCTTTGAATAGTAGTCTGATTATCATAGGGTTATATATGTCTTTATTAGCTGGGCACATTCATTGGTTTTATTGGATTCTTTAATTAATTTATTCTTTATTTACTTATTATTAAACTGTAAGTAAAAGTATAACGTGAGATTTTCTAGACTCCACCTGTCTCGAAATTCTTCCCAATGCCCCACTGCAGTCACTTCCATCAACAGAGCAATGTACTCTAGATTCACTGCCTGTCTTCACTGTTTGGTTAAGCCCTCACCACGCACCCACAAAAACATTACATGTGCTAATTATAATGCATCCTTTCCCTTCCCACTGTTATCCGTCCATTCTCCCATGTCCACCCTAGTCGTTTTTTCTTTGGTAACTGGTAGTTCATTCTTGATCTCTGTGTGTCTGCCACTATTTTGCTCCTTCAGTTCTTTCCGGCTTCTCTATCTGCACAGATTGGTCATATCGTTTGATACTTGTCCTCCTATCTTATTTCATTGAACATAAAACCCCGCTCTTTCATCTATGTTGTCATAAATGAGAGGATTTGTTATCTTCTTATGGGTGAAAGGCAATTATTTGTTTATAAATACCACTTCTTCTGTATCCATTCAACTTCTGATGGAGACGGACCCGCTACTGTGAATAGTGCTGCGATAAACAAGGGGGTGCACATACCTTTTTTAAATTGGGCTACTGCATTATATCTACTTATCTATACTACTTACATTTCCTCTATGTATCTATCACCTATCATCTGACAATCTACCTTCTTGCTATCTCTCATCTATCATAGTCATCATTTATCCCTATCATCTATCATCTTTCTGCAACTATGATCTTCAGTACGTTCTATGTGTATCTATCTTTTATTTCTCATGAATACACAACTACATGAGTAATATTGTTTACTACAACTTCCATCAACAATATATCCCCAGATATCCCATTGCGTTCACTATCCTCCAGTGCAGTAAAATAATGTAGAATCACTAGTCTTCTCTGTGACGTGCAGTCCTCCACGTTCCCCAGCCCAACACTATCTACACTTATTCTAATTCACCATTTCAAACCCCCAGTCTTTCTTGTCCCTCCACTTTAACACAATCGGCCCAGTCTCTTTCCTTTCGTAAACATTAGTCCATTCTTCTCTTCAGCGTGGCTTCTACAGTTTTGATTTCTTCATTTTATTTCTTTTTTTAATACTCTGCTTGTTAGTGAAATCATTTGACAATTTTCTCACTCTCCACCGCTTATTTCACTGAGCGTAATCCTCTGTATCTCCATCCATGTTGTTGTAAATGGCAGGGTTTGTTTTAGTCATATATCTGAATAATATCCCACTCTTCATTTGCTGATGGATACTTAGCATCACTATTGTTTTCATTGTGGTAAATAATATAGGTGTGCACACGTCTCCTTTAAACTGGCTGCTGCTTTCTCTGTTACTCTGCATTTATTTTATGCATTCGTTCATTTAATTATATCTCATTATTCTACAAGTACATGAATAAAATTATGCGTGCTAGGACCGGCCCATCACAAAGAACTCCAGGATTCTCATTTGCAGTCACACTCCGTAAGCATAGTACGATACTGTAGAATCACTACATGTCTTCCGTGTTTTGTACAGGCATCCCCACAATGCCCATCTGCAGTATTCATGGAAATCATATAGCACGCTTTCTTTACCCCTACTTCCACCATCCATTCTCTCCTGTCCATCTCGGATCCTTTCCCTTTGGAATCTCTTAGTCCAATTTTCATTTCTGTGAATCGGATGATGTTTTGCTCCTTCAGTTTTTCTTTTTCCAACATCTCCACAGATGGCTCAAGTCACTTGACCCTTGCCTTTCTCCACCTCTTATGTCATGAGTATATTGCCCTCCTGCACCTTCCGAGTTTTTACAAATATTAGGATTTATTGTCATCTTATGGCTGAGTAATATTCAACTGAGAATATGTACCACAAATTCTTTACTCATTAATCTACTGATGGAAAGTTACCTGGGCTACTGTGCTTACTGCTGATAAACCCGCGGATGTATGTGCCTTTTTTAACTTGTCTGCTTCAATGGATTTATTGATATGTGTTTATTATTGAGTTGTTTGTTCACCGTTAATCTGCAATTGTATGTGTAACGTATTTCCTAGACCCCCAGTTCCTCGTTTCACCCAAAACGCCCGTGCAGTCACTTCCATCACCATAACAATATACTGTAGTATTGCTAGTTGTCTTCTCTGTTGGACAGCACTCCACGTGCATCCATTCCCACATTATATATGCTAACTGAAATGCTCCATTTCTTCCACACATCCTTTCCCCTCCATTTCCAACCATCCTTCTCTGTCTCTTTCCCTTTGGTAACTGTGAATCTATTCTTATGTTCTGTGACACCGCTGTTTTACTCCTTCAGCTTTTTCTTTTTTTCTAATATTCCAAAGATGAGTGACATCATTTTACTTATATATGTAGGCCAGAATAGGTTATGTCTCTAAGATGTTGCAGCTCCACACGGCTGAGCTCTGCCCAACATATGCTAGTGGAGTTTGCAGGAACAGCCTTGTTGCCTGGAGATTCCATGATGTCACAGTGCGCCTCTTTCATAGAGACAGGATATGTAAGCTCAGATTAGCTGGTTCTCACTTCAGAGCATGCTACCCTGCACGGAGTTGGACTTTGGTAAGATGGGCGCTGACCACCTTGACAGGTTCAGCGGAAAAGGAAAAGAGATCCAAGATACTGCTTGTTTCTTTTGATTTTGGCACCAATACCACACAGTTACGTTAGCGCAATTATGGTAATTAGACAAACCCCGTTTTCAAATCCACACGTTATACAGCATAAGTGTCACTGTCCACGAGCCCCTTAATGCACTGTAGTAGCTCTACTGTTCTTTGCTGTTGTACTGCCTTCCTCGTGCCCACGCACTCTCCACTTATGTGTGCTACACGTAATGCTCCATTTTACCTCTCATTCCTCCCTTTCCAGCCATTCCCCTCTTTCACTTTCCCCTTGGTAACCATTAGTCCACTCTTCAGTTCATTGAACCTGCCACTGTCTTGTTCCTTGACTATTTCTCTTTTTTTCTAACTCTCCACAGTAGAGTGACATCAATTGCCACTTGACTTTCTCTTCGTGGCTTATTTCACTGAGAACAATACCCACAAGTTCCATCCATGTTTTTGTAATTGCTAAGATTTGTTTTCTTCATATGGCTGAATAATATTCTACGTCCCATTTACTGATGAACATTTAGCTTGGCTATTGTCAATACTTCTGTGAGAAACATACGGGTGCAATTTTCGTTTTTCACATGGGCTGCTGCATTCTGTTTATATATTTATAGATTTGTTTTTTTATATTTATTCATATATTCCTTTATTAATTCTGTAATAATTAATCTAAAATTACATGAGAATCATTAATTTTACAAGACCCACACTATAACCAAGATCAACCAGTTATGTCCCTGAAGTCACTGTCCATGAGCATTGTAAGATACTGTAGATTCCATCTCCCCCAATCCACATTAATAATGCTAATCATTATGCCTACCTTCTCCTTGCTTTCATATGTAACAACGCCACTCTCTTCCCCTTGGTAACTGTTACTCCAAACTTGTGTTCTGTGAATCTGCTGATATTTTGCTCCTTCAGTTTTATCTTGGCTCTTCGTCTCCACGCATGTGTTAAATCATTTGATACATTTCTTCTCTTCCTCACTTATTTCACTGAGCATAATATGTTCTAGCGCCATCCATGATGTAGCAAATGCTAGGATTTGTTTTCTTCTGATGGCTGAGTAACGATCCTTTCTGTATATGTACCACATCTTCTATACCCATTAATCTATTGATGTCCAATTAGCTCGGTTTCTTTGAATAGTAGTCTGATTATCATAGGGTTATATATGTCTTTATTAGCTGGGCACATTCATTGGTTTTATTGGATTCTTTAATTAATTTATTCTTTATTTACTTATTATTAAACTGTAAGTAAAAGTATAACGTGAGATTTTCTAGACTCCACCTGTCTCGAAATTCTTCCCAATGCCCCACTGCAGTCACTTCCATCAACAGAGCAATGTACTCTAGATTCACTGCCTGTCTTCACTGTTTGGTTAAGCCCTCACCACGCACCCACAAAAACATTACATGTGCTAATTATAATGCATCCTTTCCCTTCCCACTGTTATCCCTCCATTCTCCCATGTCCACCCTAGTCGTTTTTTCTTTGGTAACTGGTAGTTCATTCTTGATCTCTGTGTGTCTGCCACTATTTTGCTCCTTCAGTTCTTTCCGGCTTCTCTATCTGCACAGATTGGTCATATCGTTTGATACTTGTCCTCCTATCTTATTTCATTGAACATAAAACCCCGCTCTTTCATCTATGTTGTCACAAATGGGAGGATTTGTTTTCTTCTTAAGGGTGAAAGGCAATTAATTGTTTATAAATACCACTTCTTCTGTATCCATTCAACTTCTGATGGAGACGGACCCGCTACTGTGAATAGTGCTGCGATAAACAAGGGGGTGCACATACCTTTTTTAAATTGGGCTACTGCATTATATCTACTTATCTATACTACTTACATTTCCTCTATGTATCTATCACCTATCATCTGACAATCTACCTTCTTGCTATCTCTCATCTATCATAGTCATCATTTATCCCTATCATCTATCATCTTTCTGCAACTATGATCTTCAATACGTTCTATGTGTATCTATCTTTTATTTCTCATGAATACACAACTACATGAGTAATATTGTTTACTACAACTTCCATCAACAATATATCCCCAGATATCCCATTGCGTTCACTATCCTCCAGTGCAGTAAAATAATGTAGAATCACTAGTCTTCTCTGTGACGTGCAGTCCTCCACGTTCCCCAGCCCAACACTATCTACACTTATTCTAATTCACCATTTCAAACCCCCAGTCCTTCTTGTCCCTCCACTTTAACACAATCGGCCCAGTCTCTTTCCTTTCGTAAACATTAGTCCATTCTTCTCTTCAGCGTGGCTTCTACAGTTTTGATTTCTTCATTTTATTTCTTTTTTTAATACTCTGCTTGTTAGTGAAATCGTTTGACAATTTTCTCACTCTCCACCGCTTATTTCACTGAGCGTAATCCTCTGTATCTCCATCCATGTTGTTGTAAATGTCAGGGTTTGTTTTGGTCATATATCTGAATAATATCCCACTCTTCATTTGCTGATGGATACTTAGCATCACTATTGTTTTCATTGTGGTAAATAATATAGGTGTGCACACGTCTCCTTTAAACTGGCTGCTGCTTTCTCTGTTACTCTGCATTTATTTTATGCATTCGTTCATTTAATTATATCTCATTATTCTACAAGTACATGAATAAAATTATGCGTGCAAGGACCGGCCCATCACAAAGAACTCCAGGATTCTCATTTGCAGTCACACTCCGTAAGCATAGTAAGATACTGTAGAATCACTACATGTCTTCCGTGTTTTGTACAGGCATCCCCACAATGCCCATCTGCAGTATTCATGGAAATCATATAGCACGCTTTCTTTACCCCTACTTCCACCATCCATTCTCTCCTGTCCATCTCGGATCCTTTCCCTTTGGAATCTCTTAGTCCAATTTTCATTTCTGTGAATCGGATGATGTTTTGCTCCTTCAGTTTTTCTTTTTCCAACATCTCCACAGATGGCTCAAGTCACTTGACCCTTGCCTTTCTCCACCTCTTATGTCATGAGTATATTGCCCTCCTGCACCTTCCGAGTATTTACAAATATTAGGATTTATTGTCATCTTATGGCTGAGTAATATTCAACTGTGAATATGTACCACAAATTCTTTACTCATTAATCTACTGATGGAAAGTTACCTGGGCTACTGTGCTTACTGCTGATAAACCCGCGGATGTATGTGCCTTTTTTAACTTGTCTGCTTCAATGGATTTATTGATATGTGTTTATTATTGAGTTGTTTGTTCACCGTTAATCTGCAATTGTATGTGTAACGTATTTCCTAGACCCCCAGTTCCTCGTTTCACCCAAAACGCCCGTGCAGTCACTTCCATCACCATAACAATGTACTGTAGTATTGCTAGTTGTCTTCTCTGTTGGACAGCACTCCACGTGCATCCATTCCCACATTATATATGCTAACTGAAATGCTCCATTTCTTCCACACATCCTTTCCCCTCCATTTAAAACCATCCTTCTCTGTCTCTTTCCCTTTGGTAACTGTGAATCTATTCTTATGTTCTGTGACACCGCTGTTTTTCTCCTTCAGCTTTTTCTTTTTTCTAATATTCCAAAGATGAGTGACATCATTTTACTTATATATGTAGGCCAGAATAGGTTATGTCTCTAAGATGTTGCAGCTCCACACGGCTGAGCTCTGCCCAACATATGCTAGTGGAGTTTGCAGGAACAGCCTTGTTGCCTGGAGATTCCATGATGTCACAGTGCGCCTCTTTCATAGAGACAGGATATGTAAGCTCAGATTAGCTGGTTCTCACTTCAGAGCATGCTACCCTGCACGGAGTTGGACTTTGGTAAGATGGGCGCTGACCACCTTGACAGGTTCAGCGGAAAAGGAAAAGAGATCCAAGATACTGCTTGTTTCTTTTGATTTTGGCACCAATACCACACAGTTACGTTAGCGCAATTATGGTAATTAGACAAACCCCGTTTTCAAATCCACACGTTATACAGCATAAGTGTCACTGTCCACGAGCCCCTTAATGCACTGTAGTAGCTCTACTGTTCTTTGCTGTTGTACTGCCTTCCTCGTGCCCACACACTCTCCACTTATGTGTGCTACACGTAATGCTCCATTTTACCTCTCATTCCTCCCTTTCCAGCCATTCCCCTCTTTCACTTTCCCCTTGGTAACCATTAGTCCACTCTTCAGTTCATTGAACCTGCCACTGTCTTGTTCCTTGACTATTTCTCTTTTTTTCTAACTCTCCACAGTAGAGTGACATCAATTGCCACTTGACTTTCTCTTCGTGGCTTATTTCACTGAGAACAATACCCACAAGTTCCATCCATGTTTTTGTAATTGCTAAGATTTGTTTTCTTCATATGGCTGAATAATATTCTACGTCCCATTTACTGATGAACATTTAGCTTGGCTATTGTCAATACTTCTGTGAGAAACATACGGGTGCAATTTTCGTTTTTCACATGGGCTGCTGCATTCTGTTTATATATTTATAGATTTGTTTTTTTATATTTATTCATATATTCCTTTATTAATTCTGTAATAATTAATCTAAAATTACATGAGAATCATTAATTTTACAAGACCCACACTATAACCAAGATCAACCAGTTATGTCCCTGAAGTCACTGTCCATGAGCATTGTAAGATACTGTAGATTCCATCTCCCCCAATCCACATTAATAATGCTAATCATTATGCCAACCTTCTCCTTGCTTTCATATGTAACAACGCCACTCTCTTCCCCTTGGTAACTGTTACTCCAAACTTGTGTTCTGTGAATCTGCTGATATTTTGCTCCTTCAGTTTTATCTTGGCTCTTCGTCTCCACGCATGTGTTTAATCATTTGATACATTTCTTCTCTTCCTCACTTATTTCACTGAGCATAATATGTTCTAGCGCCATCCATGATGTAGCAAATGCTAGGATTTGTTTTCTTCTGATGGCTGAGTAACGATCCTTTCTGTATATGTACCACATCTTCTATACCCATTAATCTATTGATGTCCAATTAGCTCGGTTTCTTTGAATAGTAGTCTGATTATCATAGGGTTATATATGTCTTTATTAGCTGGGCACATTCATTGGTTTTATTGGATTCTTTAATTAATTTATTCTTTATTTACTTATTATTAAACTGTAAGTAAAAGTATAACGTGAGATTTTCTAGACTCCACCTGTCTCGAAATTCTTCCCAATGCCCCACTGCAGTCACTTCCATCAACAGAGCAATGTACTCTAGATTCACTGCCTGTCTTCACTGTTTGGTTAAGCCCTCACCACGCACCCACAAAAACATTACATGTGCTAATTATAATGCATCCTTTCCCTTCCCACTGTTATCCGTCCATTCTCCCATGTCCACCCTAGTCGTTTTTTCTTTGGTAACTGGTAGTTCATTCTTGATCTCTGTGTGTCTGCCACTATTTTGCTCCTTCAGTTCTTTCCGGCTTCTCTATCTGCACAGATTGGTCATATCGTTTGATACTTGTCCTCCTATCTTATTTCATTGAACATAAAACCCCGCTCTTTCATCTATGTTGTCATAAATGAGAGGATTTGTTATCTTCTTATGGGTGAAAGGCAATTATTTGTTTATAAATACCACTTCTTCTGTATCCATTCAACTTCTGATGGAGACGGACCCGCTACTGTGAATAGTGCTGCGATAAACAAGGGGGTGCACATACCTTTTTTAAATTGGGCTACTGCATTATATCTACTTATCTATACTACTTACATTTCCTCTATGTATCTATCACCTATCATCTGACAATCTACCTTCTTGCTATCTCTCATCTATCATAGTCATCATTTATCCCTATCATCTATCATCTTTCTGCAACTATGATCTTCAGTACGTTCTATGTGTATCTATCTTTTATTTCTCATGAATACACAACTACATGAGTAATATTGTTTACTACAACTTCCATCAACAATATATCCCCAGATATCCCATTGCGTTCACTATCCTCCAGTGCAGTAAAATAATGTAGAATCACTAGTCTTCTCTGTGACGTGCAGTCCTCCACGTTCCCCAGCCCAACACTATCTACACTTATTCTAATTCACCATTTCAAACCCCCAGTCTTTCTTGTCCCTCCACTTTAACACAATCGGCCCAGTCTCTTTCCTTTCGTAAACATTAGTCCATTCTTCTCTTCAGCGTGGCTTCTACAGTTTTGATTTCTTCATTTTATTTCTTTTTTTAATACTCTGCTTGTTAGTGAAATCATTTGACAATTTTCTCACTCTCCACCGCTTATTTCACTGAGCGTAATCCTCTGTATCTCCATCCATGTTGTTGTAAATGGCAGGGTTTGTTTTAGTCATATATCTGAATAATATCCCACTCTTCATTTGCTGATGGATACTTAGCATCACTATTGTTTTCATTGTGGTAAATAATATAGGTGTGCACACGTCTCCTTTAAACTGGCTGCTGCTTTCTCTGTTACTCTGCATTTATTTTATGCATTCGTTCATTTAATTATATCTCATTATTCTACAAGTACATGAATAAAATTATGCGTGCTAGGACCGGCCCATCACAAAGAACTCCAGGATTCTCATTTGCAGTCACACTCCGTAAGCATAGTACGATACTGTAGAATCACTACATGTCTTCCGTGTTTTGTACAGGCATCCCCACAATGCCCATCTGCAGTATTCATGGAAATCATATAGCACGCTTTCTTTACCCCTACTTCCACCATCCATTCTCTCCTGTCCATCTCGGATCCTTTCCCTTTGGAATCTCTTAGTCCAATTTTCATTTCTGTGAATCGGATGATGTTTTGCTCCTTCAGTTTTTCTTTTTCCAACATCTCCACAGATGGCTCAAGTCACTTGACCCTTGCCTTTCTCCACCTCTTATGTCATGAGTATATTGCCCTCCTGCACCTTCCGAGTTTTTACAAATATTAGGATTTATTGTCATCTTATGGCTGAGTAATATTCAACTGAGAATATGTACCACAAATTCTTTACTCATTAATCTACTGATGGAAAGTTACCTGGGCTACTGTGCTTACTGCTGATAAACCCGCGGATGTATGTGCCTTTTTTAACTTGTCTGCTTCAATGGATTTATTGATATGTGTTTATTATTGAGTTGTTTGTTCACCGTTAATCTGCAATTGTATGTGTAACGTATTTCCTAGACCCCCAGTTCCTCGTTTCACCCAAAACGCCCGTGCAGTCACTTCCATCACCATAACAATATACTGTAGTATTGCTAGTTGTCTTCTCTGTTGGACAGCACTCCACGTGCATCCATTCCCACATTATATATGCTAACTGAAATGCTCCATTTCTTCCACACATCCTTTCCCCTCCATTTCCAACCATCCTTCTCTGTCTCTTTCCCTTTGGTAACTGTGAATCTATTCTTATGTTCTGTGACACCGCTGTTTTACTCCTTCAGCTTTTTCTTTTTTTCTAATATTCCAAAGATGAGTGACATCATTTTACTTATATATGTAGGCCAGAATAGGTTATGTCTCTAAGATGTTGCAGCTCCACACGGCTGAGCTCTGCCCAACATATGCTAGTGGAGTTTGCAGGAACAGCCTTGTTGCCTGGAGATTCCATGATGTCACAGTGCGCCTCTTTCATAGAGACAGGATATGTAAGCTCAGATTAGCTGGTTCTCACTTCAGAGCATGCTACCCTGCACGGAGTTGGACTTTGGTAAGATGGGCGCTGACCACCTTGACAGGTTCAGCGGAAAAGGAAAAGAGATCCAAGATACTGCTTGTTTCTTTTGATTTTGGCACCAATACCACACAGTTACGTTAGCGCAATTATGGTAATTAGACAAACCCCGTTTTCAAATCCACACGTTATACAGCATAAGTGTCACTGTCCACGAGCCCCTTAATGCACTGTAGTAGCTCTACTGTTCTTTGCTGTTGTACTGCCTTCCTCGTGCCCACGCACTCTCCACTTATGTGTGCTACACGTAATGCTCCATTTTACCTCTCATTCCTCCCTTTCCAGCCATTCCCCTCTTTCACTTTCCCCTTGGTAACCATTAGTCCACTCTTCAGTTCATTGAACCTGCCACTGTCTTGTTCCTTGACTATTTCTCTTTTTTTCTAACTCTCCACAGTAGAGTGACATCAATTGCCACTTGACTTTCTCTTCGTGGCTTATTTCACTGAGAACAATACCCACAAGTTCCATCCATGTTTTTGTAATTGCTAAGATTTGTTTTCTTCATATGGCTGAATAATATTCTACGTCCCATTTACTGATGAACATTTAGCTTGGCTATTGTCAATACTTCTGTGAGAAACATATGGGTGCAATTTTCGTTTTTCACATGGGCTGCTGCATTCTGTTTATATATTTATAGATTTGTTTTTTTATATTTATTCATATATTCCTTTATTAATTCTGTAATAATTAATCTAAAATTACATGAGAATCATTAATTTTACAAGACCCACACTATAACCAAGATCAACCAGTTATGTCCCTGAAGTCACTGTCCATGAGCATTGTAAGATACTGTAGATTCCATCTCCCCCAATCCACATTAATAATGCTAATCATTATGCCTACCTTCTCCTTGCTTTCATATGTAACAACGCCACTCTCTTCCCCTTGGTAACTGTTACTCCAAACTTGTGTTCTGTGAATCTGCTGATATTTTGCTCCTTCAGTTTTATCTTGGCTCTTCGTCTCCACGCATGTGTTAAATCATTTGATACATTTCTTCTCTTCCTCACTTATTTCACTGAGCATAATATGTTCTAGCGCCATCCATGATGTAGCAAATGCTAGGATTTGTTTTCTTCTGATGGCTGAGTAACGATCCTTTCTGTATATGTACCACATCTTCTATACCCATTAATCTATTGATGTCCAATTAGCTCGGTTTCTTTGAATAGTAGTCTGATTATCATAGGGTTATATATGTCTTTATTAGCTGGGCACATTCATTGGTTTTATTGGATTCTTTAATTAATTTATTCTTTATTTACTTATTATTAAACTGTAAGTAAAAGTATAACGTGAGATTTTCTAGACTCCAACTGTCTCGAAATTCTTCCCAATGCCCCACTGCAGTCACTTCCATCAACAGAGCAATGTACTCTAGATTCACTGCCTGTCTTCACTGTTTGGTTAAGCCCTCACCACGCACCCACAAAAACATTACATGTGCTAATTATAATGCATCCTTTCCCTTCCCACTGTTATCCCTCCATTCTCCCATGTCCACCCTAGTCGTTTTTTCTTTGGTAACTGGTAGTTCATTCTTGATCTCTGTGTGTCTGCCACTATTTTGCTCCTTCAGTTCTTTCCGGCTTCTCTATCTGCACATATTGGTCATATCGTTTGATACTTGTCCTCCTATCTTATTTCATTGAACATAAAACCCCGCTCTTTCATTTATGTTGTCACAAATGGGAGTATTTGTTATCTTCTTATGGGTCAAAGGCAATTATTTGTTTATAAATACCACTTCTTCTGTATCCATTCAACTTCTGTTGGAGACGGACCCGCTACTGTGAATAGTGCTGCGATAAACAAGGGGGTGCACATACCTTTTTTAAATTGGGCTACTGCATTATATCTACTTATCTATACTACTTACATTTCCTCTATGTATCTATCACCTATCATCTGACAATCTACCTTCTTGCTATCTCTCATCTATCATAGTCATCATTTATCCCTATCATCTATCATCTTTCTGCAACTATGATCTTCAATACGTTCTATGTGTATCTATCTTTTATTTCTCATGAATACACAACTACATGAGTAATATTGTTTACTACAACTTCCATCAACAATATATCCCCAGATATCCCATTGCGTTCACTATCCTCCAGTGCAGTAAAATAATGTAGAATCACTAGTCTTCTCTGTGACGTGCAGTCCTCCACGTTCCCCAGCCCAACACTATCTACACTTATTCTAATTCACCATTTCAAACCCCCAGTCCTTCTTGTCCCTCCACTTTAACACAATCGGCCCAGTCTCTTTCCTTTCGTAAACATTAGTCCATTCTTCTCTTCAGCGTGGCTTCTACAGTTTTGATTTCTTCATTTTATTTCTTTTTTTAATACTCTGCTTGTTAGTGAAATAGTTTGACAATTTTCTCACTCTCCACCGCTTATTTCACTGAGCGTAATCCTCTGTATCTCCATCCATGTTGTTGTAAATGGCAGGGTTTGTTTTAGTCATATATCTGAATAATATCCCACTCTTCATTTGCTGATGGATACTTAGCATCACTATTGTTTTCATTGTGGTAAATAATATAGGTGTGCACACGTCTCCTTTAAACTGGCTGCTGCTTTCTCTGTTACTCTGCATTTATTTTATGCATTCGTTCATTTAATTATATCTCATTATTCTACAAGTACATGAATAAAATTATGCGTGCAAGGACCGGCCCATCACAAAGAACTCCAGGATTCTCATTTGCAGTCACACTCCGTAAGCATAGTAAGATACTGTAGAATCACTACATGTCTTCCGTGTTTTGTACAGGCATCCCCACAATGCCCATCTGCAGTATTCATGGAAATCATATAGCACGCTTTCTTTACCCCTACTTCCACCATCCATTCTCTCCTGTCCATCTCGGATCCTTTCCCTTTGGAATCTCTTAGTCCAATTTTCATTTCTGTGAATCGGATGATGTTTTGCTCCTTCAGTTTTTCTTTTTCCAACATCTCCACAGATGGCTCAAGTCACTTGACCCTTGCCTTTCTCCACCTCTTATGTCATGAGTATATTGCCCTCCTGCACCTTCCGAGTTTTTACAAATATTAGGATTTATTGTCATCTTATGGCTGAGTAATATTCAACTGAGAATATGTACCACAAATTCTTTACTCATTAATCTACTGATGGAAAGTTACCTGGGCTACTGTGCTTACTGCTGATAAACCCGCGGATGTATGTGCCTTTTTTAACTTGTCTGCTTCAATGGATTTATTGATATGTGTTTATTATTGAGTTGTTTGTTCACCGTTAATCTGCAATTGTATGTGTAACGTATTTCCTAGACCCCCAGTTCCTCGTTTCACCCAAAACGCCCGTGCAGTCACTTCCATCACCATAACAATATACTGTAGTATTGCTAGTTGTCTTCTCTGTTGGACAGCACTCCACGTGCATCCATTCCCACATTATATATGCTAACTGAAATGCTCCATTTCTTCCACACATCCTTTCCCCTCCATTTCCAACCATCCTTCTCTGTCTCTTTCCCTTTGGTAACTGTGAATCTATTCTTATGTTCTGTGACACCGCTGTTTTACTCCTTCAGCTTTTTCTTTTTTTCTAATATTCCAAAGATGAGTGACATCATTTTACTTATATATGTAGGCCAGAATAGGTTATGTCTCTAAGATGTTGCAGCTCCACACGGCTGAGCTCTGCCCAACATATGCTAGTGGAGTTTGCAGGAACAGCCTTGTTGCCTGGAGATTCCATGATGTCACAGTGCGCCTCTTTCATAGAGACAGGATATGTAAGCTCAGATTAGCTGGTTCTCACTTCAGAGCATGCTACCCTGCACGGAGTTGGACTTTGGTAAGATGGGCGCTGACCACCTTGACAGGTTCAGCGGAAAAGGAAAAGAGATCCAAGATACTGCTTGTTTCTTTTGATTTTGGCACCAATACCACACAGTTACGTTAGCGCAATTATGGTAATTAGACAAACCCCGTTTTCAAATCCACACGTTATACAGCATAAGTGTCACTGTCCACGAGCCCCTTAATGCACTGTAGTAGCTCTACTGTTCTTTGCTGTTGTACTGCCTTCCTCGTGCCCACGCACTCTCCACTTATGTGTGCTACACGTAATGCTCCATTTTACCTCTCATTCCTCCCTTTCCAGCCATTCCCCTCTTTCACTTTCCCCTTGGTAACCATTAGTCCACTCTTCAGTTCATTGAACCTGCCACTGTCTTGTTCCTTGACTATTTCTCTTTTTTTCTAACTCTCCACAGTAGAGTGACATCAATTGCCACTTGACTTTCTCTTCGTGGCTTATTTCACTGAGAACAATACCCACAAGTTCCATCCATGTTTTTGTAATTGCTAAGATTTGTTTTCTTCATATGGCTGAATAATATTCTACGTCCCATTTACTGATGAACATTTAGCTTGGCTATTGTCAATACTTCTGTGAGAAACATATGGGTGCAATTTTCGTTTTTCACATGGGCTGCTGCATTCTGTTTATATATTTATAGATTTGTTTTTTTATATTTATTCATATATTCCTTTATTAATTCTGTAATAATTAATCTAAAATTACATGAGAATCATTAATTTTACAAGACCCACACTATAACCAAGATCAACCAGTTATGTCCCTGAAGTCACTGTCCATGAGCATTGTAAGATACTGTAGATTCCATCTCCCCCAATCCACATTAATAATGCTAATCATTATGCCTACCTTCTCCTTGCTTTCATATGTAACAACGCCACTCTCTTCCCCTTGGTAACTGTTACTCCAAACTTGTGTTCTGTGAATCTGCTGATATTTTGCTCCTTCAGTTTTATCTTGGCTCTTCGTCTCCACGCATGTGTTAAATCATTTGATACATTTCTTCTCTTCCTCACTTATTTCACTGAGCATAATATGTTCTAGCGCCATCCATGATGTAGCAAATGCTAGGATTTGTTTTCTTCTGATGGCTGAGTAACGATCCTTTCTGTATATGTACCACATCTTCTATACCCATTAATCTATTGATGTCCAATTAGCTCGGTTTCTTTGAATAGTAGTCTGATTATCATAGGGTTATATATGTCTTTATTAGCTGGGCACATTCATTGGTTTTATTGGATTCTTTAATTAATTTATTCTTTATTTACTTATTATTAAACTGTAAGTAAAAGTATAACGTGAGATTTTCTAGACTCCAACTGTCTCGAAATTCTTCCCAATGCCCCACTGCAGTCACTTCCATCAACAGAGCAATGTACTCTAGATTCACTGCCTGTCTTCACTGTTTGGTTAAGCCCTCACCACGCACCCACAAAAACATTACATGTGCTAATTATAATGCATCCTTTCCCTTCCCACTGTTATCCCTCCATTCTCCCATGTCCACCCTAGTCGTTTTTTCTTTGGTAACTGGTAGTTCATTCTTGATCTCTGTGTGTCTGCCACTATTTTGCTCCTTCAGTTCTTTCCGGCTTCTCTATCTGCACATATTGGTCATATCGTTTGATACTTGTCCTCCTATCTTATTTCATTGAACATAAAACCCCGCTCTTTCATTTATGTTGTCACAAATGGGAGTATTTGTTATCTTCTTATGGGTCAAAGGCAATTATTTGTTTATAAATACCACTTCTTCTGTATCCATTCAACTTCTGTTGGAGACGGACCCGCTACTGTGAATAGTGCTGCGATAAACAAGGGGGTGCACATACCTTTTTTAAATTGGGCTACTGCATTATATCTACTTATCTATACTACTTACATTTCCTCTATGTATCTATCACCTATCATCTGACAATCTACCTTCTTGCTATCTCTCATCTATCATAGTCATCATTTATCCCTATCATCTATCATCTTTCTGCAACTATGATCTTCAATACGTTCTATGTGTATCTATCTTTTATTTCTCATGAATACACAACTACATGAGTAATATTGTTTACTACAACTTCCATCAACAATATATCCCCAGATATCCCATTGCGTTCACTATCCTCCAGTGCAGTAAAATAATGTAGAATCACTAGTCTTCTCTGTGACGTGCAGTCCTCCACGTTCCCCAGCCCAACACTATCTACACTTATTCTAATTCACCATTTCAAACCCCCAGTCCTTCTTGTCCCTCCACTTTAACACAATCGGCCCAGTCTCTTTCCTTTCGTAAACATTAGTCCATTCTTCTCTTCAGCGTGGCTTCTACAGTTTTGATTTCTTCATTTTATTTCTTTTTTTAATACTCTGCTTGTTAGTGAAATAGTTTGACAATTTTCTCACTCTCCACCGCTTATTTCACTGAGCGTAATCCTCTGTATCTCCATCCATGTTGTTGTAAATGGCAGGGTTTGTTTTAGTCATATATCTGAATAATATCCCACTCTTCATTTGCTGATGGATACTTAGCATCACTATTGTTTTCATTGTGGTAAATAATATAGGTGTGCACACGTCTCCTTTAAACTGGCTGCTGCTTTCTCTGTTACTCTGCATTTATTTTATGCATTCGTTCATTTAATTATATCTCATTATTCTACAAGTACATGAATAAAATTATGCGTGCAAGGACCGGCCCATCACAAAGAACTCCAGGATTCTCATTTGCAGTCACACTCCGTAAGCATAGTAAGATACTGTAGAATCACTACATGTCTTCCGTGTTTTGTACAGGCATCCCCACAATGCCCATCTGCAGTATTCATGGAAATCATATAGCACGCTTTCTTTACCCCTACTTCCACCATCCATTCTCTCCTGTCCATCTCGGATCCTTTCCCTTTGGAATCTCTTAGTCCAATTTTCATTTCTGTGAATCGGATGATGTTTTGCTCCTTCAGTTTTTCTTTTTCCAACATCTCCACAGATGGCTCAAGTCACTTGACCCTTGCCTTTCTCCACCTCTTATGTCATGAGTATATTGCCCTCCTGCACCTTCCGAGTTTTTACAAATATTAGGATTTATTGTCATCTTATGGCTGAGTAATATTCAACTGAGAATATGTACCACAAATTCTTTACTCATTAATCTACTGATGGAAAGTTACCTGGGCTACTGTGCTTACTGCTGATAAACCCGCGGATGTATGTGCCTTTTTTAACTTGTCTGCTTCAATGGATTTATTGATATCTGTTTATTATTGAGTTGTTTGTTCACCGTTAATCTGCAATTGTATGTGTAACGTATTTCCTAGACCCCCAGTTCCTCGTTTCACCCAAAACGCCCGTGCAGTCACTTCCATCACCATAACAATGTACTGTAGTATTGCTAGTTGTCTTCTCTGTTGGACAGCACTCCACGTGCATCCATTCCCACATTATATATGCTAACTGAAATGCTCCATTTCTTCCACACATCCTTTCCCCTCCATTTCCAACCATCCTTCTCTGTCTCTTTCCCTTTGGTAACTGTGAATCTATTCTTATGTTCTGTGACACCGCTGTTTTTCTCCTTCAGCTTTTTCTTTTTTCTAATATTCCAAAGATGAGTGACATCATTTTACTTATATATGTAGGCCAGAATAGGTTATGTCTCTAAGATGTTGCAGCTCCACACGGCTGAGCTCTGCCCAACATATGCTAGTGGAGTTTGCAGGAACAGCCTTGTTGCCTGGAGATTCCATGATGTCACAGTGCGCCTCTTTCATAGAGACAGGATATGTAAGCTCAGATTAGCTGGTTCTCACTTCAGAGCATGCTACCCTGCACGGAGTTGGACTTTGGTAAGATGGGCGCTGACCACCTTGACAGGTTCAGCGGAAAAGGAAAAGAGATCCAAGATACTGCTTGTTTCTTTTGATTTTTTCACCAATACCACACAGTTACGTTAGCGCAATTATGGTAATTAGACAAACCCCGTTTTCAAATCCACACGTTATACAGCATAAGTGTCACTGTCCACGAGCCCCTTAATGCACTGTAGTAGCTCTACTGTTCTTTGCTGTTGTACTGCCTTCCTCGTGCCCACACACTCTCCACTTATGTGTGCTACACGTAATGCTCCATTTTACCTCTCATTCCTCCCTTTCCAGCCATTCCCCTCTTTCACTTTCCCCTTGGTAACCATTAGTCCACTCTTCAGTTCATTGAACCTGCCACTGTCTTGTTCCTTGACTATTTCTCTTTTTTTCTAACTCTCCACAGTAGAGTGACATCAATTGCCACTTGACTTTCTCTTCGTGGCTTATTTCACTGAGAACAATACCCACAAGTTCCATCCATGTTTTTGTAATTGCTAAGATTTGTTTTCTTCATATGGCTGAATAATATTCTACGTCCCATTTACTGATGAACATTTAGCTTGGCTATTGTCAATACTTCTGTGAGAAACATACGGGTGCAATTTTCGTTTTTCACATGGGCTGCTGCATTCTGTTTATATATTTATAGATTTGTTTTTTTATATTTATTCATATATTCCTTTATTAATTCTGTAATAATTAATCTAAAATTACATGAGAATCATTAATTTTACAAGACCCACACTATAACCAAGATCAACCAGTTATGTCCCTGAAGTCACTGTCCATGAGCATTGTAAGATACTGTAGATTCCATCTCCCCCAATCCACATTAATAATGCTAATCATTATGCCAACCTTCTCCTTGCTTTCATATGTAACAACGCCACTCTCTTCCCCTTGGTAACTGTTACTCCAAACTTGTGTTCTGTGAATCTGCTGATATTTTGCTCCTTCAGTTTTATCTTGGCTCTTCGTCTCCACGCATGTGTTTAATCATTTGATACATTTCTTCTCTTCCTCACTTATTTCACTGAGCATAATATGTTCTAGCGCCATCCATGATGTAGCAAATGCTAGGATTTGTTTTCTTCTGATGGCTGAGTAACGATCCTTTCTGTATATGTACCACATCTTCTATACCCATTAATCTATTGATGTCCAATTAGCTCGGTTTCTTTGAATAGTAGTCTGATTATCATAGGGTTATATATGTCTTTATTAGCTGGGCACATTCATTGGTTTTATTGGATTCTTTAATTAATTTATTCTTTATTTACTTATTATTAAACTGTAAGTAAAAGTATAACGTGAGATTTTCTAGACTCCACCTGTCTCGAAATTCTTCCCAATGCCCCACTGCAGTCACTTCCATCAACAGAGCAATGTACTCTAGATTCACTGCCTGTCTTCACTGTTTGGTTAAGCCCTCACCACGCACCCACAAAAACATTACATGTGCTAATTATAATGCATCCTTTCCCTTCCCACTGTTATCCGTCCATTCTCCCATGTCCACCCTAGTCGTTTTTTCTTTGGTAACTGGTAGTTCATTCTTGATCTCTGTGTGTCTGCCACTATTTTGCTCCTTCAGTTCTTTCCGGCTTCTCTATCTGCACAGATTGGTCATATCGTTTGATACTTGTCCTCCTATCTTATTTCATTGAACATAAAACCCCGCTCTTTCATCTATGTTGTCATAAATGAGAGGATTTGTTATCTTCTTATGGGTGAAAGGCAATTATTTGTTTATAAATACCACTTCTTCTGTATCCATTCAACTTCTGATGGAGACGGACCCGCTACTGTGAATAGTGCTGCGATAAACAAGGGGGTGCACATACCTTTTTTAAATTGGGCTACTGCATTATATCTACTTATCTATACTACTTACATTTCCTCTATGTATCTATCACCTATCATCTGACAATCTACCTTCTTGCTATCTCTCATCTATCATAGTCATCATTTATCCCTATCATCTATCATCTTTCTGCAACTATGATCTTCAGTACGTTCTATGTGTATCTATCTTTTATTTCTCATGAATACACAACTACATGAGTAATATTGTTTACTACAACTTCCATCAACAATATATCCCCAGATATCCCATTGCGTTCACTATCCTCCAGTGCAGTAAAATAATGTAGAATCACTAGTCTTCTCTGTGACGTGCAGTCCTCCACGTTCCCCAGCCCAGCACTATCTACACTTATTCTAATTCACCATTTCAAACCCCCAGTCTTTCTTGTCCCTCCACTTTAACACAATCGGCCCAGTCTCTTTCCTTTCGTAAACATTAGTCCATTCTTCTCTTCAGCGTGGCTTCTACAGTTTTGATTTCTTCATTTTATTTCTTTTTTTAATACTCTGCTTGTTAGTGAAATCATTTGACCATTTTCTCACTCTCCACCGCTTATTTCACTGAGCGTAATCCTCTGTATCTCCATCCATGTTGTTGTAAATGGCAGGGTTTGTTTTAGTCATATATCTGAATAATATCCCACTCTTCATTTGCTGATGGATACTTAGCATCACTATTGTTTTCATTGTGGTAAATAATATAGGTGTGCACACGTCTCCTTTAAACTGGCTGCTGCTTTCTCTGTTACTCTGCATTTATTTTATGCATTCGTTCATTTAATTATATCTCATTATTCTACAAGTACATGAATAAAATTATGCGTGCTAGGACCGGCCCATCACAAAGAACTCCAGGATTCTCATTTGCAGTCACACTCCGTAAGCATAGTACGATACTGTAGAATCACTACATGTCTTCCGTGTTTTGTACAGGCATCCCCACAATGCCCATCTGCAGTATTCATGGAAATCATATAGCACGCTTTCTTTACCCCTACTTCCACCATCCATTCTCTCCTGTCCATCTCGGATCCTTTCCCTTTGGAATCTCTTAGTCCAATTTTCATTTCTGTGAATCGGATGATGTTTTGCTCCTTCAGTTTTTCTTTTTCCAACATCTCCACAGATGGCTCAAGTCACTTGACCCTTGCCTTTCTCCACCTCTTATGTCATGAGTATATTGCCCTCCTGCACCTTCCGAGTTTTTACAAATATTAGGATTTATTGTCATCTTATGGCTGAGTAATATTCAACTGAGAATATGTACCACAAATTCTTTACTCATTAATCTACTGATGGAAAGTTACCTGGGCTACTGTGCTTACTGCTGATAAACCCGCGGATGTATGTGCCTTTTTTAACTTGTCTGCTTCAATGGATTTATTGATATGTGTTTATTATTGAGTTGTTTGTTCACCGTTAATCTGCAATTGTATGTGTAACGTATTTCCTAGACCCCCAGTTCCTCGTTTCACCCAAAACGCCCGTGCAGTCACTTCCATCACCATAACAATATACTGTAGTATTGCTAGTTGTCTTCTCTGTTGGACAGCACTCCACGTGCATCCATTCCCACATTATATATGCTAACTGAAATGCTCCATTTCTTCCACACATCCTTTCCCCTCCATTTCCAACCATCCTTCTCTGTCTCTTTCCCTTTGGTAACTGTGAATCTATTCTTATGTTCTGTGACACCGCTGTTTTACTCCTTCAGCTTTTTCTTTTTTCTAATATTCCAAAGATGAGTGACATCATTTTACTTATATATGTAGGCCAGAATAGGTTATGTCTCTAAGATGTTGCAGCTCCACACGGCTGAGCTCTGCCCAACATATGCTAGTGGAGTTTGCAGGAACAGCCTAGTTGCCTGGAGATTCCATGATGTCACAGTGCGCCTCTTTCATAGAGACAGGATATGTAAGCTCAGATTAGCTGGTTCTCACTTCAGAGCATGCTACCCTGCACGGAGTTGGACTTTGGTAAGATGGGCGCTGACCACCTTGACAGGTTCAGCGGAAAAGGAAAAGAGATCCAAGATACTGCTTGTTTCTTTTGATTTTGGCACCAATACCACACAGTTACGTTAGCGCAATTATGGTAATTAGACAAACCCCGTTTTCAAATCCACACGTTATACAGCATAAGTGTCACTGTCCACGAGCCCCTTAATGCACTGTAGTAGCTCTACTGTTCTTTGCTGTTGTACTGCCTTCCTCGTGCCCACGCACTCTCCACTTATGTGTGCTACACGTAATGCTCCATTTTACCTCTCATTCCTCCCTTTCCAGCCATTCCCCTCTTTCACTTTCCCCTTGGTAACCATTAGTCCACTCTTCAGTTCATTGAACCTGCCACTGTCTTGTTCCTTGACTATTTCTCTTTTTTTCTAACTCTCCACAGTAGAGTGACATCAATTGCCACTTGACTTTCTCTTCGTGGCTTATTTCACTGAGAACAATACCCACAAGTTCCATCCATGTTTTCGTAATTGCTAAGATTTGTTTTCTTCATATGGCTGAATAATATTCTACGTCCCATTTACTGATGAACATTTAGCTTGGCTATTGTCAATACTTCTGTGAGAAACATATGGGTGCAATTTTCGTTTTTCACATGGGCTGCTGCATTCTGTTTATATATTTATAGATTTGTTTTTTTATATTTATTCATATATTCCTTTATTAATTCTGTAATAATTAATCTAAAATTACATGAGAATCATTAATTTTACAAGACCCACACTATAACCAAGATCAACCAGTTATGTCCCTGAAGTCACTGTCCATGAGCATTGTAAGATACTGTAGATTCCATCTCCCCCAATCCACATTAATAATGCTAATCATTATGCCTACCTTCTCCTTGCTTTCATATGTAACAACGCCACTCTCTTCCCCTTGGTAACTGTTACTCCAAACTTGTGTTCTGTGAATCTGCTGATATTTTGCTCCTTCAGTTTTATCTTGGCTCTTCGTCTCCACGCATGTGTTAAATCATTTGATACATTTCTTCTCTTCCTCACTTATTTCACTGAGCATAATATGTTCTAGCGCCATCCATGATGTAGCAAATGCTAGGATTTGTTTTCTTCTGATGGCTGAGTAACGATCCTTTCTGTATATGTACCACATCTTCTATACCCATTAATCTATTGATGTCCAATTAGCTCGGTTTCTTTGAATAGTAGTCTGATTATCATAGGGTTATATATGTCTTTATTAGCTGGGCACATTCATTGGTTTTATTGGATTCTTTAATTAATTTATTCTTTATTTACTTATTATTAAACTGTAAGTAAAAGTATAACGTGAGATTTTCTAGACTCCACCTGTCTCGAAATTCTTCCCAATGCCCCACTGCAGTCACTTCCATCAACAGAGCAATGTACTCTAGATTCACTGCCTGTCTTCACTGTTTGGTTAAGCCCTCACCACGCACCCACAAAAACATTACAGGTGCTAATTATAATGCATCCTTTCCCTTCCCACTGTTATCCCTCCATTCTCCCATGTCCACCCTAGTCGTTTTTTCTTTGGTAACTGGTAGTTCATTCTTGATCTCTGTGTGTCTGCCACTATTTTGCTCCTTCAGTTCTTTCCGGCTTCTCTATCTGCACAGATTGGTCATATCGTTTGATACTTGTCCTCCTATCTTATTTCATTGAACATAAAACCCCGCTCTTTCATTTATGTTGTCACAAATGGGAGTATTTGTTATCTTCTTATGGGTGAAAGGCAATTATTTGTTTATAAATACCACTTCTT
Source organism: Manis pentadactyla (assembly GCF_030020395.1). Lineage (NCBI taxonomy): Eukaryota > Metazoa > Chordata > Mammalia > Pholidota > Manidae > Manis > Manis pentadactyla. Next base: position 14,287,404 of record NC_080039.1, read on the forward strand.
CTGTATCCATTCAACTTCTGTTGGAGACGGACCCGCTACTGTGAATAGTGCTGCGATAAACAAGGGGGTGCACATACCTTTTTTAAATTGGGCTACTGCATTATATCTACTTATCTATACTACTTACATTTCCTCTATGTATCTATCACCTATCATCTGACAATCTACCTTCTTGCTATCTCTCATCTATCATAGTCATCATTTATCCCTATCATCTATCATCTTTCTGCAACTATGATCTTCAATACGTTCTATGTGTATCTATCTTTTATTTCTCATGAATACACAACTACATGAGTAATATTGTTTACTACAACTTCCATCAACAATATATCCCCAGATATCCCATTGCGTTCACTATCCTCCAGTGCAGTAAAATAATGTAGAATCACTAGTCTTCTCTGTGACGTGCAGTCCTCCACGTTCCCCAGCCCAACACTATCTACACTTATTCTAATTCACCATTTCAAACCCCCAGTCCTTCTTGTCCCTCCACTTTAACACAATCGGCCCAGTCTCTTTCCTTTCGTAAACATTAGTCCATTCTTCTCTTCAGCGTGGCTTCTACAGTTTTGATTTCTTCATTTTATTTCTTTTTTTAATACTCTGCTTGTTAGTGAAATAGTTTGACAATTTTCTCACTCTCCACCGCTTATTTCACTGAGCGTAATCCTCTGTATCTCCATCCATGTTGTTGTAAATGGCAGGGTTTGTTTTAGTCATATATCTGAATAATATCCCACTCTTCATTTGCTGATGGATACTTAGCATCACTATTGTTTTCATTGTGGTAAATAATATAGGTGTGCACACGTCTCCTTTAAACTGGCTGCTGCTTTCTCTGTTACTCTGCATTTATTTTATGCATTCGTTCATTTAATTATATCTCATTATTCTACAAGTACATGAATAAAATTATGCGTGCAAGGACCGGCCCATCACAAAGAACTCCAGGAATCTCATTTGCAGTCACACTCCGTAAGCATAGTAAGATACTGTAGAATCACTACATGTCTTCCGTGTTTTGTACAGGCATCCCCACAATGCCCATCTGCAGTATTCATGGAAATCATATAGCACGCTTTCTTTACCCCTACTTCCACCATCCATTCTCTCCTGTCCATCTCGGATCCTTTCCCTTTGGAATCTCTTAGTCCAATTTTCATTTCTGTGAATCGGATGATGTTTTGCTCCTTCAGTTTTTCTTTTTCCAACATCTCCACAGATGGCTCAAGTCACTTGACCCTTGCCTTTCTCCACCTCTTATGTCATGAGTATATTGCCCTCCTGCACCTTCCGAGTTTTTACAAATATTAGGATTTATTGTCATCTTATGGCTGAGTAATATTCAACTGAGAATATGTACCACAAATTCTTTACTCATTAATCTACTGATGGAAAGTTACCTGGGCTACTGTGCTTACTGCTGATAAACCCGCGGATGTATGTGCCTTTTTTAACTTGTCTGCTTCAATGGATTTATTGATATGTGTTTATTATTGAGTTGTTTGTTCACCGTTAATCTGCAATTGTATGTGTAACGTATTTCCTAGACCCCCAGTTCCTCGTTTCACCCAAAACGCCCGTGCAGTCACTTCCATCACCATAACAATGTACTGTAGTATTGCTAGTTGTCTTCTCTGTTGGACAGCACTCCACGTGCATCCATTCCCACATTATATATGCTAACTGAAATGCTCCATTTCTTCCACACATCCTTTCCCCTCCATTTCCAACCATCCTTCTCTGTCTCTTTCCCTTTGGTAACTGTGAATCTATTCTTATGTTCTGTGACACCGCTGTTTTTCTCCTTCAGCTTTTTCTTTTTTCTAATATTCCAAAGATGAGTGACATCATTTTACTTATATATGTAGGCCAGAATAGGTTATGTCTCTAAGATGTTGCAGCTCCACACGGCTGAGCTCTGCCCAACATATGCTAGTGGAGTTTGCAGGAACAGCCTTGTTGCCTGGAGATTCCATGATGTCACAGTGCGCCTCTTTCATAGAGACAGGATATGTAAGCTCAGATTAGCTGGTTCTCACTTCAGAGCATGCTACCCTGCACGGAGTTGGACTTTGGTAAGATGGGCGCTGACCACCTTGACAGGTTCAGCGGAAAAGGAAAAGAGATCCAAGATACTGCTTGTTTCTTTTGATTTTGGCACCAATACCACACAGTTACGTTAGCGCAATTATGGTAATTAGACAAACCCCGTTTTCAAATCCACACGTTATACAGCATAAGTGTCACTGTCCACGAGCCCCTTAATGCACTGTAGTAGCTCTACTGTTCTTTGCTGTTGTACTGCCTTCCTCGTGCCCACACACTCTCCACTTATGTGTGCTACACGTAATGCTCCATTTTACCTCTCATTCCTCCCTTTCCAGCCATTCCCCTCTTTCACTTTCCCCTTGGTAACCATTAGTCCACTCTTCAGTTCATTGAACCTGCCACTGTCTTGTTCCTTGACTATTTCTCTTTTTTTCTAACTCTCCACAGTAGAGTGACATCAATTGCCACTTGACTTTCTCTTCGTGGCTTATTTCACTGAGAACAATACCCACAAGTTCCATCCATGTTTTTGTAATTGCTAAGATTTGTTTTCTTCATATGGCTGAATAATATTCTACGTCCCATTTACTGATGAACATTTAGCTTGGCTATTGTCAATACTTCTGTGAGAAACATACGGGTGCAATTTTCGTTTTTCACATGGGCTGCTGCATTCTGTTTATATATTTATAGATTTGTTTTTTTATATTTATTCATATATTCCTTTATTAATTCTGTAATAATTAATCTAAAATTACATGAGAATCATTAATTTTACAAGACCCACACTATAACCAAGATCAACCAGTTATGTCCCTGAAGTCACTGTCCATGAGCATTGTAAGATACTGTAGATTCCATCTCCCCCAATCCACATTAATAATGCTAATCATTATGCCAACCTTCTCCTTGCTTTCATATGTAACAACGCCACTCTCTTCCCCTTGGTAACTGTTACTCCAAACTTGTGTTCTGTGAATCTGCTGATATTTTGCTCCTTCAGTTTTATCTTGGCTCTTCGTCTCCACGCATGTGTTTAATCATTTGATACATTTCTTCTCTTCCTCACTTATTTCACTGAGCATAATATGTTCTAGCGCCATCCATGATGTAGCAAATGCTAGGATTTGTTTTCTTCTGATGGCTGAGTAACGATCCTTTCTGTATATGTACCACATCTTCTATACCCATTAATCTATTGATGTCCAATTAGCTCGGTTTCTTTGAATAGTAGTCTGATTATCATAGGGTTATATATGTCTTTATTAGCTGGGCACATTCATTGGTTTTATTGGATTCTTTAATTAATTTATTCTTTATTTACTTATTATTAAACTGTAAGTAAAAGTATAACGTGAGATTTTCTAGACTCCACCTGTCTCGAAATTCTTCCCAATGCCCCACTGCAGTCACTTCCATCAACAGAGCAATGTACTCTAGATTCACTGCCTGTCTTCACTGTTTGGTTAAGCCCTCACCACGCACCCACAAAAACATTACATGTGCTAATTATAATGCATCCTTTCCCTTCCCACTGTTATCCGTCCATTCTCCCATGTCCACCCTAGTCGTTTTTTCTTTGGTAACTGGTAGTTCATTCTTGATCTCTGTGTGTCTGCCACTATTTTGCTCCTTCAGTTCTTTCCGGCTTCTCTATCTGCACAGATTGGTCATATCGTTTGATACTTGTCCTCCTATCTTATTTCATTGAACATAAAACCCCGCTCTTTCATCTATGTTGTCATAAATGAGAGGATTTGTTATCTTCTTATGGGTGAAAGGCAATTATTTGTTTATAAATACCACTTCTTCTGTATCCATTCAACTTCTGATGGAGACGGACCCGCTACTGTGAATAGTGCTGCGATAAACAAGGGGGTGCACATACCTTTTTTAAATTGGGCTACTGCATTATATCTACTTATCTATACTACTTACATTTCCTCTATGTATCTATCACCTATCATCTGACAATCTACCTTCTTGCTATCTCTCATCTATCATAGTCATCATTTATCCCTATCATCTATCATCTTTCTGCAACTATGATCTTCAGTACGTTCTATGTGTATCTATCTTTTATTTCTCATGAATACACAACTACATGAGTAATATTGTTTACTACAACTTCCATCAACAATATATCCCCAGATATCCCATTGCGTTCACTATCCTCCAGTGCAGTAAAATAATGTAGAATCACTAGTCTTCTCTGTGACGTGCAGTCCTCCACGTTCCCCAGCCCAACACTATCTACACTTATTCTAATTCACCATTTCAAACCCCCAGTCTTTCTTGTCCCTCCACTTTAACACAATCGGCCCAGTCTCTTTCCTTTCGTAAACATTAGTCCATTCTTCTCTTCAGCGTGGCTTCTACAGTTTTGATTTCTTCATTTTATTTCTTTTTTTAATACTCTGCTTGTTAGTGAAATCATTTGACAATTTTCTCACTCTCCACCGCTTATTTCACTGAGCGTAATCCTCTGTATCTCCATCCATGTTGTTGTAAATGGCAGGGTTTGTTTTAGTCATATATCTGAATAATATCCCACTCTTCATTTGCTGATGGATACTTAGCATCACTATTGTTTTCATTGTGGTAAATAATATAGGTGTGCACACGTCTCCTTTAAACTGGCTGCTGCTTTCTCTGTTACTCTGCATTTATTTTATGCATTCGTTCATTTAATTATATCTCATTATTCTACAAGTACATGAATAAAATTATGCGTGCAAGGACCGGCCCATCACAAAGAACTCCAGGATTCTCATTTGCAGTCACACTCCGTAAGCATAGTAAGATACTGTAGAATCACTACATGTCTTCCGTGTTTTGTACAGGCATCCCCACAATGCCCATCTGCAGTATTCATGGAAATCATATAGCACGCTTTCTTTACCCCTACTTCCACCATCCATTCTCTCCTGTCCATCTCGGATCCTTTCCCTTTGGAATCTCTTAGTCCAATTTTCATTTCTGTGAATCGGATGATGTTTTGCTCCTTCAGTTTTTCTTTTTCCAACATCTCCACAGATGGCTCAAGTCACTTGACCCTTGCCTTTCTCCACCTCTTATGTCATGAGTATATTGCCCTCCTGCACCTTCCGAGTTTTTACAAATATTAGGATTTATTGTCATCTTATGGCTGAGTAATATTCAACTGAGAATATGTACCACAAATTCTTTACTCATTAATCTACTGATGGAAAGTTACCTGGGCTACTGTGCTTACTGCTGATAAACCCGCGGATGTATGTGCCTTTTTTAACTTGTCTGCTTCAATGGATTTATTGATATGTGTTTATTATTGAGTTGTTTGTTCACCGTTAATCTGCAATTGTATGTGTAACGTATTTCCTAGACCCCCAGTTCCTCGTTTCACCCAAAACGCCCGTGCAGTCACTTCCATCACCATAACAATGTACTGTAGTATTGCTAGTTGTCTTCTCTGTTGGACAGCACTCCACGTGCATCCATTCCCACATTATATATGCTAACTGAAATGCTCCATTTCTTCCACACATCCTTTCCCCTCCATTTCCAACCATCCTTCTCTGTCTCTTTCCCTTTGGTAACTGTGAATCTATTCTTATGTTCTGTGACACCGCTGTTTTTCTCCTTCAGCTTTTTCTTTTTTCTAATATTCCAAAGATGAGTGACATCATTTTACTTATATATGTAGGCCAGAATAGGTTATGTCTCTAAGATGTTGCAGCTCCACACGGCTGAGCTCTGCCCAACATATGCTAGTGGAGTTTGCAGGAACAGCCTTGTTGCCTGGAGATTCCATGATGTCACAGTGCGCCTCTTTCATAGAGACAGGATATGTAAGCTCAGATTAGCTGGTTCTCACTTCAGAGCATGCTACCCTGCACGGAGTTGGACTTTGGTAAGATGGGCGCTGACCACCTTGACAGGTTCAGCGGAAAAGGAAAAGAGATCCAAGATACTGCTTGTTTCTTTTGATTTTGGCACCAATACCACACAGTTACGTTAGCGCAATTATGGTAATTAGACAAACCCCGTTTTCAAATCCACACGTTATACAGCATAAGTGTCACTGTCCACGAGCCCCTTAATGCACTGTAGTAGCTCTACTGTTCTTTGCTGTTGTACTGCCTTCCTCGTGCCCACACACTCTCCACTTATGTGTGCTACACGTAATGCTCCATTTTACCTCTCATTCCTCCCTTTCCAGCCATTCCCCTCTTTCACTTTCCCCTTGGTAACCATTAGTCCACTCTTCAGTTCATTGAACCTGCCACTGTCTTGTTCCTTGACTATTTCTCTTTTTTTCTAACTCTCCACAGTAGAGTGACATCAATTGCCACTTGACTTTCTCTTCGTGGCTTATTTCACTGAGAACAATACCCACAAGTTCCATCCATGTTTTTGTAATTGCTAAGATTTGTTTTCTTCATATGGCTGAATAATATTCTACGTCCCATTTACTGATGAACATTTAGCTTGGCTATTGTCAATACTTCTGTGAGAAACATACGGGTGCAATTTTCGTTTTTCACATGGGCTGCTGCATTCTGTTTATATATTTATAGATTTGTTTTTTTATATTTATTCATATATTCCTTTATTAATTCTGTAATAATTAATCTAAAATTACATGAGAATCATTAATTTTACAAGACCCACACTATAACCAAGATCAACCAGTTATGTCCCTGAAGTCACTGTCCATGAGCATTGTAAGATACTGTAGATTCCATCTTCCCCAATCCACATTAATAATGCTAATCATTATGCCAACCTTCTCCTTGCTTTCATATGTAACAACGCCACTCTCTTCCCCTTGGTAACTGTTACTCCAAACTTGTGTTCTGTGAATCTGCTGATATTTTGCTCCTTCAGTTTTATCTTGGCTCTTCGTCTCCACGCATGTGTTTAATCATTTGATACATTTCTTCTCTTCCTCACTTATTTCACTGAGCATAATATGTTCTAGCGCCATCCATGATGTAGCAAATGCTAGGATTTGTTTTCTTCTGATGGCTGAGTAACGATCCTTTCTGTATATGTACCACATCTTCTATACCCATTAATCTATTGATGTCCAATTAGCTCGGTTTCTTTGAATAGTAGTCTGATTATCATAGGGTTATATATGTCTTTATTAGCTGGGCACATTCATTGGTTTTATTGGATTCTTTAATTAATTTATTCTTTATTTACTTATTATTAAACTGTAAGTAAAAGTATAACGTGAGATTTTCTAGACTCCACCTGTCTCGAAATTCTTCCCAATGCCCCACTGCAGTCACTTCCATCAACAGAGCAATGTACTCTAGATTCACTGCCTGTCTTCACTGTTTGGTTAAGCCCTCACCACGCACCCACAAAAACATTACATGTGCTAATTATAATGCATCCTTTCCCTTCCCACTGTTATCCGTCCATTCTCCCATGTCCACCCTAGTCGTTTTTTCTTTGGTAACTGGTAGTTCATTCTTGATCTCTGTGTGTCTGCCACTATTTTGCTCCTTCAGTTCTTTCCGGCTTCTCTATCTGCACAGATTGGTCATATCGTTTGATACTTGTCCTCCTATCTTATTTCATTGAACATAAAACCCCGCTCTTTCATCTATGTTGTCATAAATGAGAGGATTTGTTATCTTCTTATGGGTGAAAGGCAATTATTTGTTTATAAATACCACTTCTTCTGTATCCATTCAACTTCTGATGGAGACGGACCCGCTACTGTGAATAGTGCTGCGATAAACAAGGGGGTGCACATACCTTTTTTAAATTGGGCTACTGCATTATATCTACTTATCTATACTACTTACATTTCCTCTATGTATCTATCACCTATCATCTGACAATCTACCTTCTTGCTATCTCTCATCTATCATAGTCATCATTTATCCCTATCATCTATCATCTTTCTGCAACTATGATCTTCAGTACGTTCTATGTGTATCTATCTTTTATTTCTCATGAATACACAACTACATGAGTAATATTGTTTACTACAACTTCCATCAACAATATATCCCCAGATATCCCATTGCGTTCACTATCCTCCAGTGCAGTAAAATAATGTAGAATCACTAGTCTTCTCTGTGACGTGCAGTCCTCCACGTTCCCCAGCCCAACACTATCTACACTTATTCTAATTCACCATTTCAAACCCCCAGTCTTTCTTGTCCCTCCACTTTAACACAATCGGCCCAGTCTCTTTCCTTTCGTAAACATTAGTCCATTCTTCTCTTCAGCGTGGCTTCTACAGTTTTGATTTCTTCATTTTATTTCTTTTTTTAATACTCTGCTTGTTAGTGAAATCATTTGACAATTTTCTCACTCTCCACCGCTTATTTCACTGAGCGTAATCCTCTGTATCTCCATCCATGTTGTTGTAAATGGCAGGGTTTGTTTTAGTCATATATCTGAATAATATCCCACTCTTCATTTGCTGATGGATACTTAGCATCACTATTGTTTTCATTGTGGTAAATAATATAGGTGTGCACACGTCTCCTTTAAACTGGCTGCTGCTTTCTCTGTTACTCTGCATTTATTTTATGCATTCGTTCATTTAATTATATCTCATTATTCTACAAGTACATGAATAAAATTATGCGTGCTAGGACCGGCCCATCACAAAGAACTCCAGGATTCTCATTTGCAGTCACACTCCGTAAGCATAGTACGATACTGTAGAATCACTACATGTCTTCCGTGTTTTGTACAGGCATCCCCACAATGCCCATCTGCAGTATTCATGGAAATCATATAGCACGCTTTCTTTACCCCTACTTCCACCATCCATTCTCTCCTGTCCATCTCGGATCCTTTCCCTTTGGAATCTCTTAGTCCAATTTTCATTTCTGTGAATCGGATGATGTTTTGCTCCTTCAGTTTTTCTTTTTCCAACATCTCCACAGATGGCTCAAGTCACTTGACCCTTGCCTTTCTCCACCTCTTATGTCATGAGTATATTGCCCTCCTGCACCTTCCGAGTTTTTACAAATATTAGGATTTATTGTCATCTTATGGCTGAGTAATATTCAACTGAGAATATGTACCACAAATTCTTTACTCATTAATCTACTGATGGAAAGTTACCTGGGCTACTGTGCTTACTGCTGATAAACCCGCGGATGTATGTGCCTTTTTTAACTTGTCTGCTTCAATGGATTTATTGATATGTGTTTATTATTGAGTTGTTTGTTCACCGTTAATCTGCAATTGTATGTGTAACGTATTTCCTAGACCCCCAGTTCCTCGTTTCACCCAAAACGCCCGTGCAGTCACTTCCATCACCATAACAATGTACTGTAGTATTGCTAGTTGTCTTCTCTGTTGGACAGCACTCCACGTGCATCCATTCCCACATTATATATGCTAACTGAAATGCTCCATTTCTTCCACACATCCTTTCCCCTCCATTTCCAACCATCCTTCTCTGTCTCTTTCCCTTTGGTAACTGTGAATCTATTCTTATGTTCTGTGACACCGCTGTTTTACTCCTTCAGCTTTTTCTTTTTTCTAATATTCCAAAGATGAGTGACATCATTTTACTTATATATGTAGGCCAGAATAGGTTATGTCTCTAAGATGTTGCAGCTCCACACGGCTGAGCTCTGCCCAACATATGCTAGTGGAGTTTGCAGGAACAGCCTTGTTGCCTGGAGATTCCATGATGTCACAGTGCGCCTCTTTCATAGAGACAGGATATGTAAGCTCAGATTAGCTGGTTCTCACTTCAGAGCATGCTACCCTGCACGGAGTTGGACTTTGGTAAGATGGGCGCTGACCACCTTGACAGGTTCAGCGGAAAAGGAAAAGAGATCCAAGATACTGCTTGTTTCTTTTGATTTTGGCACCAATACCACACAGTTACGTTAGCGCAATTATGGTAATTAGACAAACCCCGTTTTCAAATCCACACGTTATACAGCATAAGTGTCACTGTCCACGAGCCCCTTAATGCACTGTAGTAGCTCTACTGTTCTTTGCTGTTGTACTGCCTTCCTCGTGCCCACGCACTCTCCACTTATGTGTGCTACACGTAATGCTCCATTTTACCTCTCATTCCTCCCTTTCCAGCCATTCCCCTCTTTCACTTTCCCCTTGGTAACCATTAGTCCACTCTTCAGTTCATTGAACCTGCCACTGTCTTGTTCCTTGACTATTTCTCTTTTTTTCTAACTCTCCACAGTAGAGTGACATCAATTGCCACTTGACTTTCTCTTCGTGGCTTATTTCACTGAGAACAATACCCACAAGTTCCATCCATGTTTTTGTAATTGCTAAGATTTGTTTTCTTCATATGGCTGAATAATATTCTACGTCCCATTTACTGATGAACATTTAGCTTGGCTATTGTCAATACTTCTGTGAGAAACATATGGGTGCAATTTTCGTTTTTCACATGGGCTGCTGCATTCTGTTTATATATTTATAGATTTGTTTTTTTATATTTATTCATATATTCCTTTATTAATTCTGTAATAATTAATCTAAAATTACATGAGAATCATTAATTTTACAAGACCCACACTATAACCAAGATCAACCAGTTATGTCCCTGAAGTCACTGTCCATGAGCATTGTAAGATACTGTAGATTCCATCTCCCCCAATCCACATTAATAATGCTAATCATTATGCCTACCTTCTCCTTGCTTTCATATGTAACAACGCCACTCTCTTCCCCTTGGTAACTGTTACTCCAAACTTGTGTTCTGTGAATCTGCTGATATTTTGCTCCTTCAGTTTTATCTTGGCTCTTCGTCTCCACGCATGTGTTAAATCATTTGATACATTTCTTCTCTTCCTCACTTATTTCACTGAGCATAATATGTTCTAGCGCCATCCATGATGTAGCAAATGCTAGGATTTGTTTTCTTCTGATGGCTGAGTAACGATCCTTTCTGTATATGTACCACATCTTCTATACCCATTAATCTATTGATGCCCAATTAGCTCGGTTTCTTTGAATAGTAGTCTGATTATCATAGGGTTATATATGTCTTTATTAGCTGGGCACATTCATTGGTTTTATTGGATTCTTTAATTAATTTATTCTTTATTTACTTATTATTAAACTGTAAGTAAAAGTATAACGTGAGATTTTCTAGACTCCACCTGTCTCGAAATTCTTCCCAATGCCCCACTGCAGTCACTTCCATCAACAGAGCAATGTACTCTAGATTCACTGCCTGTCTTCACTGTTTGGTTAAGCCCTCACCACGCACCCACAAAAACATTACATGTGCTAATTATAATGCATCCTTTCCCTTCCCACTGTTATCCCTCCATTCTCCCATGTCCACCCTAGTCGTTTTTTCTTTGGTAACTGGTAGTTCATTCTTGATCTCTGTGTGTCTGCCACTATTTTGCTCCTTCAGTTCTTTCCGGCTTCTCTATCTGCACATATTGGTCATATCGTTTGATACTTGTCCTCCTATCTTATTTCATTGAACATAAAACCCCGCTCTTTCATTTATGTTGTCACAAATGGGAGTATTTGTTATCTTCTTATGGGTGAAAGGCAATTATTTGTTTATAAATACCACTTCTTCTGTATCCATTCAACTTCTGTTGGAGACGGACCCGCTACTGTGAATAGTGCTGCGATAAACAAGGGGGTGCACATACCTTTTTTAAATTGGGCTACTGCATTATATCTACTTATCTATACTACTTACATTTCCTCTATGTATCTATCACCTATCATCTGACAATCTACCTTCTTGCTATCTCTCATCTATCATAGTCATCATTTATCCCTATCATCTATCATCTTTCTGCAACTATGATCTTCAATACGTTCTATGTGTATCTATCTTTTATTTCTCATGAATACACAACTACATGAGTAATATTGTTTACTACAACTTCCATCAACAATATATCCCCAGATATCCCATTGCGTTCACTATCCTCCAGTGCAGTAAAATAATGTAGAATCACTAGTCTTCTCTGTGACGTGCAGTCCTCCACGTTCCCCAGCCCAACACTATCTACACTTATTCTAATTCACCATTTCAAACCCCCAGTCCTTCTTGTCCCTCCACTTTAACACAATCGGCCCAGTCTCTTTCCTTTCGTAAACATTAGTCCATTCTTCTCTTCAGCGTGGCTTCTACAGTTTTGATTTCTTCATTTTATTTCTTTTTTTAATACTCTGCTTGTTAGTGAAATAGTTTGACAATTTTCTCACTCTCCACCGCTTATTTCACTGAGCGTAATCCTCTGTATCTCCATCCATGTTGTTGTAAATGGCAGGGTTTGTTTTAGTCATATATCTGAATAATATCCCACTCTTCATTTGCTGATGGATACTTAGCATCACTATTGTTTTCATTGTGGTAAATAATATAGGTGTGCACACGTCTCCTTTAAACTGGCTGCTGCTTTCTCTGTTACTCTGCATTTATTTTATGCATTCGTTCATTTAATTATATCTCATTATTCTACAAGTACATGAATAAAATTATGCGTGCAAGGACCGGCCCATCACAAAGAACTCCAGGATTCTCATTTGCAGTCACACTCCGTAAGCATAGTAAGATACTGTAGAATCACTACATGTCTTCCGTGTTTTGTACAGGCATCCCCACAATGCCCATCTGCAGTATTCATGGAAATCATATAGCACGCTTTCTTTACCCCTACTTCCACCATCCATTCTCTCCTGTCCATCTCGGATCCTTTCCCTTTGGAATCTCTTAGTCCAATTTTCATTTCTGTGAATCGGATGATGTTTTGCTCCTTCAGTTTTTCTTTTTCCAACATCTCCACAGATGGCTCAAGTCACTTGACCCTTGCCTTTCTCCACCTCTTATGTCATGAGTATATTGCCCTCCTGCACCTTCCGAGTTTTTACAAATATTAGGATTTATTGTCATCTTATGGCTGAGTAATATTCAACTGAGAATATGTACCACAAATTCTTTACTCATTAATCTACTGATGGAAAGTTACCTGGGCTACTGTGCTTACTGCTGATAAACCCGCGGATGTATGTGCCTTTTTTAACTTGTCTGCTTCAATGGATTTATTGATATGTGTTTATTATTGAGTTGTTTGTTCACCGTTAATCTGCAATTGTATGTGTAACGTATTTCCTAGACCCCCAGTTCCTCGTTTCACCCAAAACGCCCGTGCAGTCACTTCCATCACCATAACAATGTACTGTAGTATTGCTAGTTGTCTTCTCTGTTGGACAGCACTCCACGTGCATCCATTCCCACATTATATATGCTAACTGAAATGCTCCATTTCTTCCACACATCCTTTCCCCTCCATTTCCAACCATCCTTCTCTGTCTCTTTCCCTTTGGTAACTGTGAATCTATTCTTATGTTCTGTGACACCGCTGTTTTTCTCCTTCAGCTTTTTCTTTTTTCTAATATTCCAAAGATGAGTGACATCATTTTACTTATATATGTAGGCCAGAATAGGTTATGTCTCTAAGATGTTGCAGCTCCACACGGCTGAGCTCTGCCCAACATATGCTAGTGGAGTTTGCAGGAACAGCCTTGTTGCCTGGAGATTCCATGATGTCACAGTGCGCCTCTTTCATAGAGACAGGATATGTAAGCTCAGATTAGCTGGTTCTCACTTCAGAGCATGCTACCCTGCACGGAGTTGGACTTTGGTAAGATGGGCGCTGACCACCTTGACAGGTTCAGCGGAAAAGGAAAAGAGATCCAAGATACTGCTTGTTTCTTTTGATTTTGGCACCAATACCACACAGTTACGTTAGCGCAATTATGGTAATTAGACAAACCCCGTTTTCAAATCCACACGTTATACAGCATAAGTGTCACTGTCCACGAGCCCCTTAATGCACTGTAGTAGCTCTACTGTTCTTTGCTGTTGTACTGCCTTCCTCGTGCCCACACACTCTCCACTTATGTGTGCTACACGTAATGCTCCATTTTACCTCTCATTCCTCCCTTTCCAGCCATTCCCCTCTTTCACTTTCCCCTTGGTAACCATTAGTCCACTCTTCAGTTCATTGAACCTGCCACTGTCTTGTTCCTTGACTATTTCTCTTTTTTTCTAACTCTCCACAGTAGAGTGACATCAATTGCCACTTGACTTTCTCTTCGTGGCTTATTTCACTGAGAACAATACCCACAAGTTCCATCCATGTTTTTGTAATTGCTAAGATTTGTTTTCTTCATATGGCTGAATAATATTCTACGTCCCATTTACTGATGAACATTTAGCTTGGCTATTGTCAATACTTCTGTGAGAAACATACGGGTGCAATTTTCGTTTTTCACATGGGCTGCTGCATTCTGTTTATATATTTATAGATTTGTTTTTTTATATTTATTCATATATTCCTTTATTAATTCTGTAATAATTAATCTAAAATTACATGAGAATCATTAATTTTACAAGACCCACACTATAACCAAGATCAACCAGTTATGTCCCTGAAGTCACTGTCCATGAGCATTGTAAGATACTGTAGATTCCATCTCCCCCAATCCACATTAATAATGCTAATCATTATGCCAACCTTCTCCTTGCTTTCATATGTAACAACGCCACTCTCTTCCCCTTGGTAACTGTTACTCCAAACTTGTGTTCTGTGAATCTGCTGATATTTTGCTCCTTCAGTTTTATCTTGGCTCTTCGTCTCCACGCATGTGTTTAATCATTTGATACATTTCTTCTCTTCCTCACTTATTTCACTGAGCATAATATGTTCTAGCGCCATCCATGATGTAGCAAATGCTAGGATTTGTTTTCTTCTGATGGCTGAGTAACGATCCTTTCTGTATATGTACCACATCTTCTATACCCATTAATCTATTGATGTCCAATTAGCTCGGTTTCTTTGAATAGTAGTCTGATTATCATAGGGTTATATATGTCTTTATTAGCTGGGCACATTCATTGGTTTTATTGGATTCTTTAATTAATTTATTCTTTATTTACTTATTATTAAACTGTAAGTAAAAGTATAACGTGAGATTTTCTAGACTCCACCTGTCTCGAAATTCTTCCCAATGCCCCACTGCAGTCACTTCCATCAACAGAGCAATGTACTCTAGATTCACTGCCTGTCTTCACTGTTTGGTTAAGCCCTCACCACGCACCCACAAAAACATTACATGTGCTAATTATAATGCATCCTTTCCCTTCCCACTGTTATCCGTCCATTCTCCCATGTCCACCCTAGTCGTTTTTTCTTTGGTAACTGGTAGTTCATTCTTGATCTCTGTGTGTCTGCCACTATTTTGCTCCTTCAGTTCTTTCCGGCTTCTCTATCTGCACAGATTGGTCATATCGTTTGATACTTGTCCTCCTATCTTATTTCATTGAACATAAAACCCCGCTCTTTCATCTATGTTGTCATAAATGAGAGGATTTGTTATCTTCTTATGGGTGAAAGGCAATTATTTGTTTATAAATACCACTTCTTCTGTATCCATTCAACTTCTGATGGAGACGGACCCGCTACTGTGAATAGTGCTGCGATAAACAAGGGGGTGCACATACCTTTTTTAAATTGGGCTACTGCATTATATCTACTTATCTATACTACTTACATTTCCTCTATGTATCTATCACCTATCATCTGACAATCTACCTTCTTGCTATCTCTCATCTATCATAGTCATCATTTATCCCTATCATCTATCATCTTTCTGCAACTATGATCTTCAGTACGTTCTATGTGTATCTATCTTTTATTTCTCATGAATACACAACTACATGAGTAATATTGTTTACTACAACTTCCATCAACAATATATCCCCAGATATCCCATTGCGTTCACTATCCTCCAGTGCAGTAAAATAATGTAGAATCACTAGTCTTCTCTGTGACGTGCAGTCCTCCACGTTCCCCAGCCCAACACTATCTACACTTATTCTAATTCACCATTTCAAACCCCCAGTCTTTCTTGTCCCTCCACTTTAACACAATCGGCCCAGTCTCTTTCCTTTCGTAAACATTAGTCCATTCTTCTCTTCAGCGTGGCTTCTACAGTTTTGATTTCTTCATTTTATTTCTTTTTTTAATACTCTGCTTGTTAGTGAAATCATTTGACAATTTTCTCACTCTCCACCGCTTATTTCACTGAGCGTAATCCTCTGTATCTCCATCCATGTTGTTGTAAATGGCAGGGTTTGTTTTAGTCATATATCTGAATAATATCCCACTCTTCATTTGCTGATGGATACTTAGCATCACTATTGTTTTCATTGTGTTAAATAATATAGGTGTGCACACGTCTCCTTTAAACTGGCTGCTGCTTTCTCTGTTACTCTGCATTTATTTTATGCATTCGTTCATTTAATTATATCTCATTATTCTACAAGTACATGAATAAAATTATGCGTGCTAGGACCGGCCCATCACAAAGAACTCCAGGATTCTCATTTGCAGTCACACTCCGTAAGCATAGTACGATACTGTAGAATCACTACATGTCTTCCGTGTTTTGTACAGGCATCCCCACAATGCCCATCTGCAGTATTCATGGAAATCATATAGCACGCTTTCTTTACCCCTACTTCCACCATCCATTCTCTCCTGTCCATCTCGGATCCTTTCCCTTTGGAATCTCTTAGTCCAATTTTCATTTCTGTGAATCGGATGATGTTTTGCTCCTTCAGTTTTTCTTTTTCCAACATCTCCACAGATGGCTCAAGTCACTTGACCCTTGCCTTTCTCCACCTCTTATGTCATGAGTATATTGCCCTCCTGCACCTTCCGAGTTTTTACAAATATTAGGATTTATTGTCATCTTATGGCTGAGTAATATTCAACTGAGAATATGTACCACAAATTCTTTACTCATTAATCTACTGATGGAAAGTTACCTGGGCTACTGTGCTTACTGCTGATAAACCCGCGGATGTATGTGCCTTTTTTAACTTGTCTGCTTCAATGGATTTATTGATATGTGTTTATTATTGAGTTGTTTGTTCACCGTTAATCTGCAATTGTATGTGTAACGTATTTCCTAGACCCCCAGTTCCTCGTTTCACCCAAAACGCCCGTGCAGTCACTTCCATCACCATAACAATGTACTGTAGTATTGCTAGTTGTCTTCTCTGTTGGACAGCACTCCACGTGCATCCATTCCCACATTATATATGCTAACTGAAATGCTCCATTTCTTCCACACATCCTTTCCCCTCCATTTCCAACCATCCTTCTCTGTCTCTTTCCCTTTGGTAACTGTGAATCTATTCTTATGTTCTGTGACACCGCTGTTTTACTCCTTCAGCTTTTTCTTTTTTCTAATATTCCCAAAGATGAGTGACATCATTTTACTTATATATGTAGGCCAGAATAGGTTGTGTCTCTAAGATGTTGCAGCTCCACACGGCTGAGCTCTGCCCAACATATGCTAGTGGAGTTTTGCAGGAACAGCCTTGTTGCTGGAGATTCCATGATGTCACAGTGCGCCTCTTTCATAGAGACAGGATATGTAAGCTCAGATTAGCTGGTTCTCACTTCAGAGCATGCTACCCTGCACGGAGTTGGACTTTGGTAAGATGGGCGCTGACCACCTTGACAGGTTCAGCGGAAAAGGAAAAGAGATCCAAGATACTGCTTGTTTCTTTTGATTTTGGCACCAATACCACACAGTTACGTTAGCGCAATTATGGTAATTAGACAAACCCGTTTTCAAATCCACACGTTATACAGCATAAGTGTCACTGTCCACGAGCCCCTTAATGCACTGTAGTAGCTCTACTGTTTCTTTGGCTGTTTGTACTGCCTTCCTCGTGCCCACGCACTCTCCACTTATGTGTGCTACACGTAATGCTCCATTTTACCTCTCATTCCTCCCTTTCCAGCCATTCCCCTCTTTCACTTTCCCCTTGGTAACCATTAGTCCACTCTTCGCAGTTCATTGAACCTGCCACTGTCTTGTTCCTTGACTATTTCTCTTTTTTTCTAACTCTCCACAGTAGAGTGACATCAATTGCCACTTGACTTTCTCTTCGTGGCTTATTTCACTAGAGAACAATACCCACAAGTTCCATCCATGTTTTGTAATTGCTAAGATTTGTTTTCTTCATATGGCTGAATAATATTCTACGTCCCATTTACTGATGAACATTTAGCTTGGCTATTGTCAATACTTCTGTGAGAAACATATGGGTGCAATTTTCGTTTTTCACATGGGCTGCTGCACTTCTGTTTATATATTTATAGATTTGTGTTTTTTTATATTTATTCATATATTCCTTTATTAATTCTGTAATAATTAATCTAAAATTACATGAGAATCATTAATTTTTACAAGACCCACACTATAACCAAGATCAACCAGTTATGTCCCTGAAGTCACTGTCCATGAGCATTGTAAGATACTGTAGATTCCATCTCCCCCAATCCACATTAATAATGCTAATCATTATGCCTACCTTCTCCTTGCTCTTCATATGTAACAACGCCACTCTCTTCCCCTTGGTAACTGTTACTCCAAACTTGTGTTCTGTGAATCTGCTGATATTTTGCTCCTT